>NW_013954127.1:15910-21222 GCF_001266775.1 Austrofundulus limnaeus
TGTTGATTAATCCTGCAGTCACTCACTGACGTCTTCCTCGTGTAAAAAAGCAAAACCCGAACTAACTTACTTTAGCGATCCTGTGGTTCAATATTTTTGAAACTAACTACAAAGTTTTTATTTTGCATCAGTTTTAATGTTCCCTCTAATAAATCTGTTTGTTGATTAATCCTGCGGTCRCTCACTGATGTCATCAGCTCATTTTCTGAGCCGCGGAACTGCAGGTTGCTTTTTCACAAGTCGGTCTGCTCGACTCGGGCCCGGCTCTGATACTACCTCACTTGGGCTCCGAGGGGCATCAGGGGTGGGCTCGCTTTACTCACCTCTCCACCTTCGTGTTTCATCTGAACGACCCGAGGAGGACAGAACGCACGTCAGTCCCGGACTGAGCTGTCTTATGAACGAGGCTTAAATGTATCAAAAGGCTAGCTAAAAGTTAGGAAGTAGCAGAATGGTAGCTAAAAGCTAAAAGTACCACATGGAGATAAAATTATTCAAGGAACTGAAGAAATCTGAATACAAGTTTTATGAGGAAAATGTTAATAAAGGTAGATATTTTGAAAAGTATAAAAGCTACATAACAAAGTCGTAACCCCCGTTTTCTGAATGAGCTGAATGTTCTGATGTTAATTAGTAAATTAGATTGCAAAAGCTGTTTAGAAAATAACAAAATGTTAATTTACAGCTACAACATCAACTCATCCCTACAAAGGTAATCATARCTTTTAGAGCTAGTTCAGGCATAATATACCACCTTAAAAAAAAAGAAAAGCAGAGCTTGTSTTTGGTGCCGTCAGCTTGTCCTGCATCTTCTTAGTTTGCCTTTAGGATTATGACGTTTATCTGACGACAGCAGCAAACAGTAAAACCGTCCAGCGTGCACGATCAGCATCATCATAAGCTCCGATCAGAAATGGGGCCAAATCTGGATGACTCGGATTTTGTAGCTTTTTGTTTTAAGCAGGTCGCAGATATTTTCTGCTCGTGTAGGCTCAAACCCCTGCAGTGTTTTCCTCGCAGCATCACAAAGACRGTTCTCTGCACTCCTACAGGGTGACAGTGGGTGCTTCTGCAAAAAGCTGTAGGTTGCGTTTTAATGCTAAAGTCAGCGATTGTTTAAAGTCTGCGCCATCTAGTGGCCGTGTGAAGTCACCACTCAGATGTAAATATTTCACCTGAAAATAACAAAATTCCAATTGATAATGCAAATCACTGCCCAGAGTGTACGTTTATTTTACCTGTAATTCACAATAAACTATGTTTTAAACATATTTTTAATCATCTTATGCAATTTTTTTTCCTCATAAACGTGTTCCTGCAGGGTGGTGAATATGGCACAGATGAGGAGGAAGATGAGGACGAGGAGGCCAGTCCGCCGTATCCCAGCGCCATCGAGGTGTTTGACCTGGCAGAGAACGAGGACATGTCCCCTCTGGAGACGGACCCCGAGAAACTTGCCCACAAATACAAAGAGGTGAGACGTGAATTTATCAGACTGGAGCATTTTAATCTGGTTTCCTCTGATGTCATTAACACAAACATATATATATTTATTTTTTATCGTAAAGCTCCAAATAAAACACGCTGTGACCCAGGCTGAGATCCAGCAGCTGAAAAGAAAGGTGAGGCTGAGAACGTATAAATCATTTCAAAGGTTCTTTTGCATTTTGACCAAAGGTAAACAGGAAGAACTTGAAAGCTGAGTCAGCATTATTTTTTTCTGCAACAGCTTCAGCAAACGTTCAGCTTTTGTTTTCATACGTCAACATCTTCAGCTTGCTCACAACATAACAGCTAAGAGTTATAGTTGTAGCTTTTATTCTTTAATATTTAACTTTATTTGAATTTTCTTTCTTTCAAGATCTAAAAAACTTTGTTCTGTTTCAAATCTACTTCAGCATAGCTGTTTTATATACGGTAATAACAATATATTTATATTGTATAAAAATAAATAAATAAAATAAAAATATTTAGCTTTTAGCTACTGTTGTGCTAATTTAGATTTTAGATAATTTTCTGCTAATTTTACCTTTAATCTACTTTCTGTTAATATTTTGTCTTTTAGTTTGTTTTACTAGTTTTAGCTACTCTTTTACTAGTTGTAGTTTTTAGCTACTGTTTTGCTAATTTGATCTTTTAGCCACTGTTGAACTAACTTTTTAGTTTTTTAGCAATTGTTCAATTAATTTGAACTTTTAGCTACTTTTCTGCAAACTCAAGATTTTAACTACTATTAAGCTAATATAATCTTTAAGCTACTTTTCTGTTAAGTTTTGCTTACTTTAGTTCTTTAGTTTCTTTGGTAGGCCAGGGTCATTGCTTCTGTTTTTACTAGTTTTAACTTTTTGTTAATCTTTTACTAGTGCTAGCTTTTAGCTACTGTTCTGCTAATTAAAGGTTTTAGCTACTATTTAACTAATATTGCCTTTTAAGCTACTTTTCTGTTAATTTTTACTTACTTTAGTGTTTTGATTTTTTTGGTAGGCCAATTATTATCTTTAAGGTGCTATTCTGTTAGTTTTTGCTTACTTTGGTTTTTTCTTATTAGTTTTAGCTTTTAGCTATTGCTTTGCTAATTTTAGCTTTTAGCTACCATTCTATTATTACCTTTAAGTTACTGTTTTGGTAAATTTATCATACTTTTAGTTTTTAGTTTATGTTTTAGTAGTTTTGGCTTTTAACTACAGTTTGACTAATTTGAGCTTTTATTAATTGATCTGCTAATTATAGCTTTAGCATCCTGATTTTCTGATTTTATTCTTTAGCTACTCTCTGTCTGAATATAGCTTTTGGTTTTGCTTATTTTAGTTAGTATTTTTTCCACAGATTTAAGCTTTGCTCTGGTTGTTTTATCTGAAAATTTCAGTTTCAGCCACTTTAACAAACGTCAGTGAAGTCATTCGGTTAGATGTGTGTTTAAGTTGTTTGTTCGTCTCTCCAGCTGCACCACGCGGAGCAGGAGAAGCAGCGCTGGCGGATGGACAAAGCCCAGCTGGAGCAGACGCTGCAGGAGAACAAGGAGCGGATGGAGAAACTGGAGGGCTACTGGATGGAAGCTCAGAGTCTGTGCCAGGCCGTGGATGAGCACCTGAAGGAGACCCAGGCCCAGTATCAGGCCCTGGAGCGCAAATACAGCAAAGCCAAACGGCTCATCAAGGAGTATCAGCAGAAGTACGAGGGTCTGACTGCAGATGGTAAAAACTGAGAGGTGAACACGTGTTGATGTTTGGGTTTTATTTCCTTTAACAGGGAGATCGAGTACCTGAAGAAGGAGACTCAGCGTTGTGCACAAGTTGGAGCTGAGGCCTCCATTTTGAAGGAGGAGTCAGGACAACTGCAGGAACAGGTAGAGGAGGTGATTCAACATCTGTAAACTTTCAACAAAGACTAACATCAATGATGGGGTCGTGAATTCTTTTCAAAGTGATGCCTTTAAAAGCACTTTACCAACAAACATGGCTGCTAGGTGTAGTGCTCTGCCTATTTTCAGTTATTTTGGCTGTTTTTGTAGGTAAACAAACAGACATMTTAACCATCTGTTTTGCTTCTTACTTCATGAATGTTTTTGTACTTTTTGGTCTGGTTTTGTGATAACCTTTGTTTGTTTGTTTGTTTTTTATTCCTAGGTGGCCGATCTGGAGTGCCGGGTGGAGGAGCTGAAGTCTGAACCTTTATAAAAGGCTTTTTTTTTTCTCTCCGTTCTGTGTGAAACTTTCAGCCGATGAAGCGGTGTGTCGTCGTGCTGAGCTGCAGGGTATTTGTCTCCAACTCGAGCGTGGTCATATACTCTGTCCTTTCTGGCCTTGTGTTTCAACCATTTTTAACCTCGTTCTTTCCGTTAACGCCGACCGAAGGAGGATGTTTAAACTTCTTGAAGACAAAAATGTCGACCTCTAAATGTATCATTCCTTTTTAATTCCCAGTATTTTTTTTCCTTTTTAATTTGTTATCCTGTGCAGCTTTTAATTGCCAAAAACAAGTTTTTTTTTGCATCGTTTTGTGACTTTTTCCCGCCGTTTTTTTGTACAGATGTGATACCGTGTGTTTTAACAATCACTTTGATTTGTAAAAAAAACAGAAAAAAATGTATGTGTATAACATTTAACAATGTAAACGAAGGTTGTTGTATATTTTACGCGACGAGGACGGACATTGCACTGAAGAAGACATCGTTGTGGAGTGGGGGAAAAAAAAGGCGGGAAGGAGCGACGTCTTCAAAATGGTAGAAACCGTATCCCAACCTCTGTAGGGGTCTCGTCACATAATCTTAAGAACCACTTGCTGCCTACCTTTCAGAAGTGTTTGTGCATTTTTTTTTTATTTACACTAAACCTCATCAAGTGATCAACCCTCTGGTTTCACCCTCGCGGACCTAAACCAACCTCCACTACTTCTGTGCCACAAAACGCCGAATTCTCCCTTCAAATGGATGTTGTCAAAGACTTGTAGTAACCCGAGTTACTTAGGAGTACGGATAGATGAAACATTTACAGGACTGCGCCGTTTCTAGAAGCCAGCAGCAACGTTTTACGTCTCGAACCAGCAGCTGCACTTTGACACCGCCGTGTGTAGCACATGGACTAAAGAAAACCACTGCCAGGTTTCTTACCTGTTTTGTTTGAAATGAGTCTTACTCGTGTCACCTGTCATGCCAGTTTGTTTGTATAGTACAGGTCGGACTTAAATATTTTCGATTTACGTAATATTTATAATATAGTCGAGGTGGAAAAGTGAGCTAAAAACCTGACGAGGGCGAAAAGTAATCAAAAAGACAAAGCAGTACTGTCATGTTTAAAAAAAATGCAAAATGTAGTAGATCTGAGTGACTGAAAATAAAATCTAGGATTACATGAATTTAAAAAAAAAACAGGCATGGTTATGACTATTTTCATAAGTATTAAGGCTTGTACAGTGCACACGCTTTGCATTGTATGGGTGTATGTTTTGTGGAATAAATGGTCAACAGTGATGGTCAACTTGGTTGTTTTATTTATTTCAAAGCAAGATTCATTTTGAAATCAAATGAATGTGCATTAATGTGCAAAAACACTGCAATTTCTTACGCTTAAAGGTATCTTGATAAATATTTTTCTTGGCTTTCGGTAAGGTCTTCATCTTTTTTTTCTTTAGACTTTGGCTGCTTTAGCAGTTTTTTTTGTCCAGTCCTTGGATGACCTGATGCTTCAGTTGGTGACAAAACTCCAAAACTTTCCTGCTTCCGACTACACACAAACGATTATTTTAATAATCGATTAATCACCAATTATTTATTCGATTAGTCGACTAATCGGATCATACGTTAATTGAATATA
>NW_013954127.1:21677-25616 GCF_001266775.1 Austrofundulus limnaeus
TTTTTTTTTTTGGCAAACTGACTCCTTTTTACATTCATGTATCAACATGTTCAGCTCTTCAGGAGATAAGTGCGATGACTTGTGGTTTTCTGTAACCTTTATACAATTCAAAATATTTAATTTACAAATATTTTCTTCATAAAATTAAAGTATCTTGAGATTTCATCAGTTCCGTCCAAAACATTGTCATTCAAATCTGCTCTGGTTTGGCTGCTGCTTGGCTAGTAACCACCTCACTGCTTTTTTGGGAGGTTTTCTTGAGTTATCCAGATCTTTCTTTTTTTTTCTAAATGTTTCACCGTATGTAGCCTGCATTACAATAATTACACACTGGCAGTATGTGATTGTGTTGTGTTTAAGTCGTTTTAAACAAAGTTATTCAACACTCAGCACTCACAACGAGAAAAACGTTTTCTTGAAAATGCATTTTTGTATGGAGCTATTTTAGTATCTGTATTATTTGATCAAACAAAAATCAATTTCAATCAAAGAAGAGTTTAACACTTTTMAAACAGCAGTTAAATAAATATTTTTCTAAAGTACAATACAAAAACTATTTCCCAGTAAAACCCCACGGTTTTGTGTACTAATGCCCAAAATTTGCTAGTAAACAGAAGTTTTTTTTTGCAAAACAGGTTGTTTTTGCACATGTCACAAATCTTTGGTTTTGAATTTYGGTCTGCAGAATACAGGTGAATTTCATAAAATCGGATTCTAAACGTTTTTGTTTACAATGTGTTTAAAAGGTGTACAAGTAAAGTTATGTGATCCCAACGTGTACGTAACCAAAGTTAGTAAAACAAAGTAATATATCTGGACTCAGATTAATCGGGAATATATTTTCAGGAGTCATGAACAGAAAAACAACCTGTTGTACAAATGATGGTTTATAATCAAGGTRTTGTTGTGCCGTTTGTACTTTTAGAAAATTCGTTCTAAGGTGGAGCTGGAGCTTCTCGGTGTTCCAGAGGAGCTATCTTTGTCCTTTAACGCCACCTGCCTGAACGGAGAGGTCATCCCTGGACTCAAGTCCTGCTCCGGCCTCAAAATAGGAGACACGGTGAGYCCTTCAAGACTTGGATACCCAGATACAGGATTAGTTTACTGTGAGCAGACTAGAAAATATCAGCAAGAAGTGTTCAGTTTAGCACAGTTATCTCTTGGCAAAACAAAACAAAACATATATATATATATATATGCTCAGAATTGGCTACAAACAGGTATTCAAATCCTGGGGTTTCTGTTTTTTTATTGCGCACGTAATGTAAATACACACATAACTCTTGCACTGTAGGGCCAATTAATAAACGAAGATACAGACAAAAAAACATTCCACTGGAGAAGATTATATATATATATATATGCTCACAACCGCACACAAACAGGTATTCAAATCCTGGGGTTTCTGACTGTCACTGAATGTGTACATTTAAATACACACATATCTATATGTATGTATGTGTCATATATTTTGTTGCTGTGTTTGGGTTTTCTCTGTTTTTGTAGGTGTGTAGTCAGATGTTGGGTGTGTTTGTGTCTTGTGTTTCCTTGGTGTACATTTCACATATTTTCTAATCTTTCTTTCAATCTTTTCCATTATATTTCTCCCTTTTTCTTCTTCTTTTCTATAGTATTCAAAAAAATCACTGATGATGAAGAAACTAATATACATTATGTTATGTTTTCTACCGAAGTGGCTAAAAAATTTAGAAAATCACAGGAACATTTATGGAATGAACCAGCAATTATCAGAGACTGTGAAAGTTATTCCATTAAAAAAAATCTTAAAGTTTAGCTGAAAGAAAATCAGTCATGCATTCATTTGTAAAATAATTTTACTGTGTCTGTAGTCAGTTGTTTGTTGGACAGTGTTGTTTTGTTTTATAAACTGTTACTTCTTTATCTGCTCAGGACAATGGATGAAATTTAGCTGTGCTAATTCTGAGGCATTTATATTCACAGAATATTGATTAATGTGCCTTGTCCTTTTAAATAAAAAATGAAATAACCATTGCAGTCTTAAGGATCTGAAGGAATGTTGCTATAAAAGTTTTCTCTCAGCTCAGGTTCAGCTACATTATTGTCACATTTTAAGTCAAAGTGGTCATACCGCGACCGGTTCTTCAACTCTAACCATCCTTTAGTCTCCAAAGCAAAGCTTTCTGTCCACACAGGGCAAGGAGGGACCCTTCAGGCTGAGAAAGCAGGAGGTATTCTTGGTTTCGCCCTTGACTCTCTCTCTCTCATGTCATTGCAGGGGCATCAGACTGATCAGTCGTGTAACTTGAATTAAACCGGTCATGGCTTGGTCCAGAGTCTTGGTGCTGTTCCTGGATCACAACAGAGATTTCTGAGCATTGATCCATGATCAGGTTCTCCTCATCAGCTCTTTTGTTGCTGGCAGAGCAGTCAGCTGCAGCGTGTTTAATGAATGCAGATTTGACTGGTCATGCCTCTGCAGCCGAGTCACGACACCACATCAAAGACGAGAAGGCTTCTTCGTGTAATTAAGTCGGACCTCTCTGAACGAGCCCATCACGCCGCTCATCATGGAGCTAGCAGGAGAGTTTTGTCTCGTTCCCCGTAATCTTAAAGAAAACCTTCATCCTGTCATTTCTGACAGCTGCTGCAATTTCAGTCAGATGAAAAGTAGTTGTCTGTCATGTTTTAATAGAGACAAGTTGATGTTCACCACAGTGTGCTGCTGGAGTGTCAGACTGTCTGCTCTCATTTGCTGCTGGTCTGCATAATCATTTTCTGAGGCATCGCTGACTCGTGGATCACATTAGTGCAGCTTGGTAGAAAGTGTAATTGAAAAATTGAAAATGAGAAAATAAAGAGACCTGAAGAAAGAGAAAATGTAATTCTCTAACAGGTCTAAACAGGTCTGTTTAGATAAGCTTTTCAGTTTCACTTTTTGTTTTGATTGTTTTTCCAAGAATCAGTTTTCAGCAGCTGCTCTACCTGCACACTACACACTCTCTTTAGGTCACCATGTTTCAGAAACAGTCATAAATATTCATTAGCATATGCTGATGCAAATATTCTTTTTTGTATGCATAAACTTATGTATAAATGTCTGTGCATGTGTGTGATTGAGGCTCCATATAAATGTTTGATTTTAGAATTTGATGGCACCAGCTGTGAAACTTTGGGGAATTAAAACATTTATTAATATTGTTTTATCTTTTTCACAATCTTCGGTTCAGAGTTTGTGTCCTGTGTGTCTGCTTTGTTTTTGTTGTGTGCAGGAAGTTTGTGAGGCAGAGCAGATGAATACAGTTACAGTTGTTATGCTGTGATTTGTCAATCAGCCGGTAATTTCAGGTGTTTTAAGTTTTGAGTTAATGTTTGAAGCTCAAACTTAAAACTGTAAAGTAAAGGCCCAGCATTCTTCAAAGGAATAGAATAGAATAGAATAGAATAGAATAGAATAGAATAGAAAAAGCCTTTCTTGTCTCACGTGGGGGAAATTCAGGTGTAGTAGCAGCAGCAGATACATACATCAACCCACAGAAACAGTATATTGCTATGGGACATTATCAACTGCAGCAATAATAATAGAATTAAAGATAGTAACAATAAAAACTAGAAGCACTGGGAGAGTGCAAACCTCTGCCAAGACCAACTTCCTCCATCCTGTAAGAGTTAATGCACAAAAGCAGAGATGGAAACACATTTGCCGAATAAGTTCTGACGTAGTGAACATTTAAGCAGGCAGTATGCACGGGATTTCTTCTCTGTGGAGTCCAATGTGACAAAAAAAAAAAAAGTCAGACTGGTCACCCGACATTATTCATGGTCAAACTGGTGTGGGATTAAGCTCCTAAGTTTTCATCAGTCACATTTCACCATGTAAAACGTCTGTTTTATCTCCTTGTATGAGTTTGTAATAGTTTGACTCTCTTTATAAAGTGCTTCCTGGCTCCCCCCGTCTCC
>NW_013954127.1:26616-31380 GCF_001266775.1 Austrofundulus limnaeus
AAAAAAAAACAACATTCCCAACTTTTCTTGCCAACTTGCAGACTTGTGATCCCCACTCTATAGGAGGAAATCATATAAATGTCAGTCAGTTCTGTTTCTCGTTTCATTTCTTTCTTTCTTTTTTTAAACATCCACTTTATTTCTCCATTTCCTGTTTTGCTGCTATCTAAGAGGATTTTCCTGTTTCCGTGTGGTGTCAGACAGCAGATGGTGGAAGAATGAGATTGTTYAACAGATGAAATTTCTTGTTCTTCAGAAGTTTGAGTTAATCGTCGGCTCTAAGCACTACTCTTTTTTTCTCACACTTTTRKYMRRRRTTMMTMMTTTTTTCTTCAGTCTCGAGGATGTTTTCTGGCCTGCACACATTTCTTCCTCTCTGCCTCGACTCCTCTTGTTATTTCCATATTTGGATCTCTTTCCAGATGTAGTAACTGCCCACTTTTGGACACTTACCAGAAATGGGTGCAATGTTGACTGAACAATCTCTTTGACTTTGTGCAGCTGTAATCTACATTCTTTGCATTGTTTTTGTTAAMGCTTCCTCTGATAATSATGAGAAATRAGCAGCTATTAAATGAGTGTCAATCTTTCTTGACTCCAAACATTAAAAGCTCCTTCCATCCCGATCCTTCTCCCTCAGGTCTCCTTCAGTGTGGAGGCYCGTGCTCGCGGTTGTCCCAAACAAAAGAAGAAGACCTTCATCATCAAACCGGTGGGCTTCAAGGACTCCCTCTCAATTACCGTCACCTTTGAGTGCGACTGCAAGTGCCAGGCCAAAACCCAGCTGAACAGCCCGAAGTGCAGCAACGGCAACGGCACCTACGAGTGTGGCATCTGCCTGTGCCACCCGGGCCGGCTGGGCCCGTACTGCGAGTGCGCGGAGGGGGACTATAACCCCACGGAGCAGGACCGTTGCAGTGGGCCCGCAGGACCKGGGGGTCCTCAGTCCGCCATCTGCAGCGGCCGCGGCGACTGCGTGTGCGGCCAGTGTGTGTGCCACAACAGCGACTTTGGGAAGGTCTGGGGGAAGCTGTGCGAGTGCGATGACTTCAACTGCCTGCGCTACAAAGGAGAGCTGTGCTCAGGTAAGACTTCAGGAGCTGGAGCTTCAGCTTCCGTTAGCTCTTCAGCTCAACGACWGGAGCTGAATCAGTCGTGATCTCTTGGCGGGGATTATCATGCAAAATCAACTCCTTTTAGCTTTATATCATGTTATGTCATTCCARCATCACAAACATYCCCAGAGTGTTGCTTTGACTCATTCATGCATGTTTGAGGAACTCATGAATCTCCTGTTTTAGCCATGTGGAGCTGCAGAAACACTTYCTGGTACAAAGCACCACCTATTTACCCAAAGCTCCTTCCTGGAGCTCAGTCCCAGCCAAGCCCCTCCCCCTCAGCATTGTTGGGAAGATGTGCTGAAGTGGGAGTGTCAGAAACAGTAGGAAGTTCTTAAAGAGACAGAGGCTAATTTAAAGGSAAAATCAAATTTATTTTCAATATATACAGCATTTTCATAACACATGAACGCAACATAGTTACTTCATTGTGGTACAGAATTGAACTATGTGCCTGGAAAATACATAATACCCCCCTTTAAAGCTAAAAAGGCAAAAAAAATCATAATGTTCACGTTCATGTGTTTGTCTGTTCGCAAAATATTTCAWGAACTACAAGTTGAATTCTAATAAAACTCACAGGAAAAATTCATTAGATGTATCTCTTCAACTGATTAACTTTTGGAGTCATCCAATTCAAGTTGGCCACCACAGCTGACTGATCTTAAAAAAGGCAAAGAAAGCTGTAACTTGGTCAGTTTTACATATTGGCAGTAGGTGAGACTGAACCCCAACACATATCTTGACTGCTAACAGATTGCTTGAGAGATTTATCTTAAAATGTTGCCATTAACTGTTGGATTCAACTCTGCCTATCTGTTAGCAAAATACCTCATGAACCACTGGACAGAGTTTAATAAAACTTTCAGAGAGTAACCATTAGATGCACATCTACAATTGATTCACTGAGTAACTCTTAGGAGTTAATCTTAGAAAACACAAACATTTCTATTGTCAATTTTTCCACATAAGATGGTCTTGGTCTAATACTCTGACATGAAGTACAACCTGGGATATATATTATTTATGGAATGCAAGACCTTTTTATTCAACTACATATACTGTTTAGTTGCTAGAATTAAACCCCACACAAGGAGAAAGTTTGGACATTACATTTTGATTTTAAGATCCATGAATCATGTTAGACTGATGTCAGAATCGCTGACATGTTCCAGCTTCTGAACTCTGTTAAAGATTGTAGTTTCCACATCACTGACTTGATTATTTTTGTGCACATGAATGGTGTAAGAGGGAAAAACGACCCACCGACCACACTGTGTGCAACAGTGGCAGTGGATGTGTTTACAGTAGCGCTGAGGCTGGCGGTCCTTTAAACCATGCTGACTTGCCACCCACCTCATCTGGGAAGAATTACACGCAGTAACAACTCTCCCAGCTGCACAGAACACGGGCTCCTTTCACCATAAACATGTGCGGCTGCGTGCGCACCATGTGTGCGTGTTACGCTCAGGTTCCGTGTTTCGTGTCAGCCAAACCATTTTTTTGCATTAAGTCAGTCGCAGAAACCCCATTTTGGTGGTGCCGCTGAAGGATTTAAATGCTGGGAATGAGTTTGTCATCATCACCTTGTTATTACCCAGATTTCACCACAACAAACTGACTGGGTTCTCTGCAAACATCTGGATTCATCCTCCAATTTCACCTGCTGTCAAAGACRGCGTTTTAATTAGCACTTTAAATAATCACTGGTTAAACATGTACAAAAGTTGGAGCCAACGCTGTTCAAGGTGGCCACCACGACCAGCTGATCTTGGAAAACGCAACAATAGCTATAACAAGTTGTTTTTACAGATATTGAGCTAAAATTTGGTGTGTCAGCAGTTGAGATTAACTGCTGCATAATWCAGTAGTTGTCCTGACTACAAAAACTGTATAGAAAATGGGCAAAAATACAATTGAAGTCCAAAGAAAACTTGGGAAATATTTCAGAAAGCTTGAAGAACTACTGATCAAAACACTTTAAGATGATAATGATGATTGCGCCGTTCTGAGTAATTAAGATGGAGGTACATTGTGTGTAAAATAAAAAACAACTTGACCCCACTCCTCCTGTCCTTTATGCCAGGACAGTGTTATTTAATAAAAGTTGTATTTGCAGAAAGGATCCTATAAGTCCTTTAAGGGGACATATGCAAAATTACTTATTTTTAGTGCTTAAATACATTTCGTTTTGTACCTCGAGTGAGTGAAGCGTGAGGAAAAGGCTACATAGATATCTTTATTTTCTGTTTCAGTCGTATTTTTCAATCTATTTGGTTTTCTCGATTCCCTATTATGTTTTTTTGAACAATAATGTCGTAGTATTTAAAGTGGAACTGCTTAAAAAGCTCACCACTTTAGCAAACGTTTTTGAATTTGTTTTGGCAGCCATCTTGAATTTTGCTTCATTTACTTTTCCTATGGCTTGCCCCAATAATAAAAAAAGTCCAGTTTTCTCCTTTTAAAATACTTCTAGGCTGATATACGCTCAATTAGTGCTGAAACAAAAGAAAATATTTACCTTCTAATGGAAGTTGTAACTTTCTTAGGCTTGCTGTTTTCTCATTTGAACTCGTTTCAGGGATTAAACTAATCAGCTCCAGATTCTCTCCACATTCAAATGAGACTCTAACGCAACAACATGAACCTGAACAAAAGATTCTCTTGAATGCCAAAGAGCTGTGGTGTAGATTAAAGCAGCAGATGTGAAAAACAGAAATGGGAGAACAAAAGAAAGAGGTTTAATGTAAAGCGCTGGCGCAGGCTCTTAGCCTAATGCATTATTACATCATCAGATCTCATGTATCACTCCTTCACTTGCACTCACACAGAAATGTTTTTACTTTACTCCCCAAAGTCCGTGGAGTAACATGAAAATACCTCTCTGCTTACTCATTGGCAAGTGGGGCATAATGAGGCTAAAAATACCTCCATGTTTGGTCAGAGAAGGGCCATGTGGGAGAGCATTGTAGTCGTTCAGAGAGTTGGTCTGCACTGAACAATGTTTAAATATTGTCCTCAAATACCTAACTCAGTGTTTGGACCATTCTTCTCCCTGCCACAGAACGGTTTAATTAAAAGCCAGCGGTGCTGTGGTCAGAGGGTAACGACAAATTTGTTCACAGATAATCTTCTCTTATGTCCTGAGCYTCTTGAGCAGCTTCCTGTGTCATTGTTTATTTGGACATTGTTTTTCTGCAGCAGTAGACCGCAGTGTTTTCTGCGCCGGCACTCACACACTCACACGGATACAGGGAGTCACAACAAACCCATGATATGTGGAAACTTACACTCATATTTGCTGAATCACGCAGCTAAAAATACTAAAAGTAAAGCATCTCAGACATCACAGCCAGAACATGAATGAGGTTTTAAAGGGATCCCTGATTTGTTGTAACATTAGACTTTATTTGATACAAATTTATTTTAACTGTAAAATAAAGACAAAATATTGTAGGCTTTTTAGTTTTGTAAGTTCTTAAAAATATATTTTAACATGGCCATTTTATTTACATGCAAAGCTTTCTGGGTAAATGATGACATGGATAGGTCATCGGTGTGAGTGAGCTATATCCACCCTGAAGGTTAATCTTGGACAATATCTGATGATCGACTCTTTTAAATGAAACCAGAGAGCGTTGACAGA
>NW_013954127.1:32380-39368 GCF_001266775.1 Austrofundulus limnaeus
CAATATATTTTTGTACTTTTAGTTTAAAAATGATAACATCCTACAATATTTTTACAGTCTTTATTTTACAGTTAAAATATATGTTTATTAAATAAAGTCTAATGTTACAACTAATCATGGATCCCTTTAATGTTCAGCAGTCTTGGAAACTTCATGTAACACCTCTTCTTTCTGGAGTTTTTAATCTCAAGTCAAGAACTTCATATTTTTAAAAGGTCTGTTGATGTACAGTATGTAGGAGATAACATTAAAGAGGCTCCCAAAACTACAAGAAAATGCTGTTCCTAAAGGGATAGTTTGTATTTTTACAGTGGAATTAATATCTATTTGGAGAAATAGAGCTTTACTTTGACCAAATTAAACAGACTGATGTAGTTAAAGAAGTGGTCTACAACATATGATATGTTTATTATTCATCTCCTGTTGCAAGACACCAAAACTATAGCAGACTGCGTTGTCATCTTTTCTCTCTCAGGTCATGGTGTTTGCGACTGCGGCTTCTGCCAGTGTGCGCCAGACTGGCAGGGAGAAAACTGCAACTGCTCCAGACGCACCGACACCTGCATGTCCAGCCTGGGTCTGCTGTGCAGCGGGAGGGGACAGTGTGTCTGCGGGGTCTGTGAGTGCACACAGCCGGGGGCTTACGGGGCCACGTGTGACAAGTGCCCCACCTGTCCGGACGCCTGCACCATGAAGAAGTGAGTCCGCCGGTGCACGTGTGTAGATGCCGCGTTCGAGTTTCAGAGAACCGGAGCGTAGTCGATCTGTTTGTGTTGTTAATGTTTGTTTCTCTGTTTTTTTTGTGTGTGTGTTTGTTCTGACAGGCAGTGTGTGGAGTGTAAACACTTCACGAGGGGCACMTTGTACGAGGACAACACCTGCAGTCGAATCTGCAAGGATGAGATCATGCTTGTGGATGAAATAGGTGAGATATGATTGATCAAAGCTCCAGCCAGAAAACAAAATCCTTAAAAGTTGGTAGCTGCTTGTAGTACTTAACAATKTTTAACTGAATTTCTGGGCTAACTAGTTAACTATATTATTCACAGTATAAAAATAGAGAGTGAAACCTGAGTGCTGAATAACTGCTGAACAATGTTCAAGAAGCTGAAACTGAGTTGTTAAAGTTGAATCAATTGGTAAAAGCAGGAGGACTGTGGGCTGCAGAGAGGACAGCCCCTGCACTGCAGAGCAGGAGGAAATGAGGATGGCAGAACTTATTTCTAGCGGCAGAGTAGGTTGGAAGATGGTTATTTGATGTTATTTGACATCCTACAGGCTCTGACATGTTAAATAAATTTGAAACTTAGTTTTTGAAAAATTCTGTAAAACTTGAAAAAATCCGTGAGATTGCTTTATACGTCCGTACACCTYTAGCCTGGCCCTTGCCTTCCWARGCAGTTCCGCTCAATTCTAGRTTCCCTTCACTGCTCCGTCTGGGARTTCTCCCATAGACAAGGATTTTGCTGGCAGATTTTTAGCCAATCAGAGAACAGAACGTCAATTTTCTGCTCAGTGTCTGCTTGTAGTTTATTTTACCTGGGCCAATCAGAGTACAGAAGGAGGAGTTATGAACGACGTCAAATTTCTGCGCAGTGTCTGCTAGTTATTTTAACATACGGCAGTGGAGGAAGTGAATGAAGCCAGTCCMTGTTGATAAGGCTTCCAAATTAAATTAAATTTGTCTGACAAAGCAGCAGCTCTCATTTACAGTCGCCTCGTTCGGCTCGGTATATTTCTCCTCTCAGTAGGGTTGTTTACAGCACACGCGATTTCCGGTTAGCTTCTTAGCTTAGCCTCCTTCACAGSGACAACACACACGCTTCAGCAGAGGCCACGCCTCCTGCAAGAATCGCTTATCAATAGTAGAGAGTCCAGACCCTCCYTCCMAAGCAAAGTGAAGGACAAGGGTCTGGTTTTAACCAGGCTAGTATYCCTGCAAAATGAGGGYAATTTTGTGTAAATTACAGACAATCTGTACAAATTGTCATGCATGCTAAAGAAAAGCTAAAATAGCYTTAGCAAATTCTAAACCTTAAAATTAGCAAAACAATAGCTGAAAGTCAAAACTAGCAAAATGYTAGCTAAAAGTAAATATTAGCTAAACAATTGCCAAAAAGACAAAATTGGCAAAATAGTTGCTATAAAACAAAATTACCTAAAGAAAAATACTAACATGAACAAGACAATTGCTAAAATCTAAAGTTAGCAAAAGAAAAGCCAAAGTTACCTTAACAAAAGCTAAAATTAGCAAAGCAATAGCTGAAAGCCAAAACTAGCAAAATGCAATTATTATTTTCAATTAATTTCTGTTATTTAACCAGGCAAATCCCACTGAGATCTCAGATCTCTTTTTCTGGGCGGCCTGGGCCTGAAGGCAACCTATTAATAAAAATGATAGCTAAAAGTAACAATTAGCTAAACATATGCCAAAAAAAAATCCAACAAAATTAGGAAAATAGTAGCTATAAGCTAAAATGACTAAACTAGTAGCTAAAAGAGCTTTGAGATGGACTTGAGACCTGTCCAGGGTGTACCTCRTTGCACAGTGTCTGCTGGATATGGACACCAATGACCCTGTGACCCTGAAAGGAAGAGGCAGGTAAAAGATAATGGATGGATGGCTGATAGTAGCATAAAGATAAAACTTCTAAAAGCAGTACCTAAAAGCTAATGTTGTATGCTAAAGTACAAAATGTTTTTTTTAAGGGTTTGAAAGATTTACTTCTTTTGTCACGGTATAGTTGTGGTTCTTCCCAAAGATACAGAATGACACTGATTTTTCTTTTTCGTCCATCTGTTTTGTCGCCACAGCGACTCATCCTTGTCCATCTGACTCTGTCCTTTGCATCCTCTGTCCTCACTCCAACTACGTCCATGTCCTCTGTGCATCCATCTTCTCTTTGGCCTAATTCTTCTATGTCTTTTTATTGGCAGTTGCATTTCTAATACCCTTCTGTCAATATACCAACTGTCCCATTCTGGACAGTTCCTGGACATATACAGACAGGTACAATGACAAGAAGAAAGAGTTGTTAAAAATGAACAAAAATAACTGGCATGGCAGCCACACAAGATAACAGAACAAACACTAAAAGAGGAGAATCAGATATGGAAAAAAGCACAATGATAAACAAAAAGAAATAAATAGACATGGCTGATYAGGTGAGTGGAGACAACTGAGTGAAGACAGGTGTTAATGGGAGGGACAAGACGGTAAATGACAGACTGGGGATAAATATTTCCTTGATATTTTTCACACAGAGCTCCATTACACAAARGCTGTGAACTGCTCTTACAAAGATGAAAACGACTGTGTGGTGCGCTTCCAGTACTACGAGGATGTCAGTGGCAAATCCATCCTGTTTGTTGTCAAAGAGCCAGGTAAGAACACACCTAACAAATTCCACATCTATTAATGAGGAACTGTGTGTGTGTGATTAACATGCATTCCTTAAGCATCACAAATACATGTCATTGTAGTTAAATGTTTATTATTGCTGTATAACCCCTGACAATAAATATGCATTAAAAAGAAAATAATAATGAATCACAAATGCTTCACCTTCATTATTTAGCAGATTTTTTTAATGCTTCGTATTTCTCTGCACCGACACTCCAGCTGTCGGCTCTTCATCTGCTCATTAAAGAGCCAAACAAAGAGAACGTTCAGTAAAAGCTCCTTTAACGACCATCATCACCCGCTGAGAAAGTCTGTCCTGTGG
Organism: Austrofundulus limnaeus; assembly: GCF_001266775.1. Classification (NCBI taxonomy): domain Eukaryota; kingdom Metazoa; phylum Chordata; class Actinopteri; order Cyprinodontiformes; family Rivulidae; genus Austrofundulus; species Austrofundulus limnaeus. The sequence goes on from NW_013954127.1 coordinate 36,106, forward strand.
TCTACACCTTTACTGAGCGTGTGGGATTAATTTAAACACAGAGAAGAACCTCCATTATTTTTCCTTGAACACAGGCGCACCCTGCCGTGTCAAACGGGGCCGTAAACAGCAGCCCTGCTCCTCTGGGAATCTGCTGACTCCACAAAATCCAATCCAAAATCAGGATAGGAACAAGGAGAAAATTAGGTTAGGCGAAAAAAAAAAAAGAGGGGGTGGGTGGGGGCAAATATATCGTGAATGAATTCACAAATGTTGAAAAATGACCCTAAAGCACAAATATAGAACGACTTCTGCATGAGGTGGAGGGCCCAGGGATCAAAGAGGATTGGCCGAAGAGTCGGAAACGAAGCAAAGTAGGACAAGAGGGAAAGAGGAAGAGGCTTTGATGTTAACTGTAAAAGTTTGCTTTGTTTGTCTTTTTAGGTTACGACTCACCGGAACTGTCTACGCTTTAAACTGTATTTGCCTGAAGCTACATGCTTTAACATGCTCAGTCTGACAAACAGCATGCACATAAACACAGCAGATAACAAAAATCAAAAACCCACATCTGCATAAAATACAGCATTAACACATTTCACTGTATTATTCACGTGATAAAGTTTAAAGCTAATATTGGGTGAGGTGGTAGCTGAGTCTTCCTCAAAACGTCTTTGCAGCACGTCACTTTGATAAGATAAGATAAGATAAGATAAGATAAGATAAGATAAGATAAGATAAGATAAGATAAGATAAGATAAGATAAGATAAGATAAGATAAGATAAAACTTTATTGATCCCACAGTGGGGAAATTTGCACATTACTGCAGCTCAGTACAGCTACTTTGAAAAACATCCATTTAAGCCTGGAAATAGAGACCAAACCAACTCAGTTAGCTGTTGACAGTAATAACTATCTGCATAGTTTCTTTTTTTGATACATGCTCTCGAAACATGCAAGGAATTATTTTAATAGGATGCTAGCCTCAAACTWAAACTCACGCAGCAGCGCTTGGCTTGTCTTGTTTTTTTGCTTCTGCACTTGAGGACCTGGAAACATATTGGGTGGATACTTTTAGAGCCAGTTTCCAGAACAACTAATGATTGGAAAAATGACAGAGGGCAGCGCAACGAGTCATGAGTTCTTCCACTCTGGTGGAGGAATGTTTTTTTATCTATTCGTAGGTCAGTTTTGAAAGGCAACAAATCGAATTCCTATAAGATTTTTCCACGCCACAAAGAGTGATTGAAGTTCTGTGGCCTGGCTTGAAGATGTTAGTATTTTCCACTGCAGCKCTTCCTCTAATTTGGTAACATGTTCATCACTCATGGACTGCCTGTATTTTACAACAGGCARACGTGATTGGCAGCGCGAGGGCTTGACGGTTAGCACTGTTGCCTCACAGAAAGAAGGCCCTGGGTTTTATCCCCGGTTCGGATCAGGGGTCTTTCTCTGTGGAGTTTGCATTTTCTCACATTTGCATGGATGTTTTTTCAGCYTATACCAGTTTCCTTTCCACAGATTGCCTTCATGTCCATGCTTCCCTTACAAAAAAATGTGATCTGAATAGGATTTGCCTAGTTCAATAAAGATAAAAAAGTTAATACAGATCTTATAACCTGCAGAAAGCACCTGTAATACATGRTAAAAGGCATCAGGGTGAGTTCGATTCATGGCAAAATCCCAGACAAAACCCARGCAAGCATGAAGAGAAGATGCAAACTCCACACAGACAGACCCCAGGTCCAAACTGGGTGTAAATACATGTTCAGATTGGAAGTCCTAATAATTTGCAGAAAATAGATTAAGTTCTCAGTTAAACATTTATTTTCAAATCCAAAGACTCCTTTTCYCTCCAAACCTGTCTGCTTCTGAAGTCTAAATAAAAATGGCCGCCAATCACGTGTTACACATTACATGTGAGCGAGGCAAATACTAAATAGAGCAGGGAMGCACCAACATGAAAATTTCAGCCAATATTGATATCCAATATTATTATTGCTGCTATGGCTGATAACCAATAACACAAATTATTTATCTGTATAAACACACTTGTGTCTTTTTTCAAACTGTAAAAAAAACAAAAAACACCAGACTGCTGACATGGCTGTCTACTTCAGTTATTCCTGGCTGTGCAGCATCAATATTACTATCAAACAAATACCACTTGACCAACTATTTCCCCTCCCAAAGCAGAAACACAATTCTAAAAGTTTGGAAATCAATATCGTACGTTAATATCAGCCCAGTTTTACCTATCAGACTGARACCAATATTCTAAGAAATGACCAACATRGGCCGATACTGATGTTAATGCCAATATATTGTGCATCCCTAAAATATAGAGTTTTTCATACTCTTACTGTTTAAAGTAAATGACTACAACCGATTGCATAGTATAATATATAAGACTGTATCTGAAATTCAGTTACCGGTTGTTATGGCAATATTTATTTAACAAAGACAGAAATARGTGGTCCAAGAATGAAGGRACTCTGTGAGATGATCAGCTGAGTTTTATTGCAACAACAGGAAACACAGAGAATAACCTGGCCTGCCTCTGTGCCTCTGCTTCTCTCTGTCACTGTCTCTCCACACTGCTGTTGAACACTGTTGAACACTGTCTCAAGAGGCCTCATATATACAGTATATTAACATTCTGTCATCTTAGCAAGATTTGATACAAGGTCAATGGAAAACACAAAGATAAACCCAAGTGATATCTAAGAATGACTGTTGTTAGCAAATCTTGTTCTGACTTTAATCATTCTATCTGCAGATGAACAGCATGTCATGAAAACCTAGGTCATTAAAGGTTGTCATGAATAACTAGCTTAAACATAAAATTATTAGATCCATTACACCTCCCCCATCTGATCATTAAATCACCAATTAAATGATAAATAAAACAAAAAAACTCTTTAAGGTATTAAAAAAAACATGTCAACATAAACCTAAGTATATGTACTTTTCTAAAATCCCAACCACAGAAATTCCATTTTTATTCCTCCCACAGTAATTACTAACCCCCCAAAAAGTTATCACACAAAAGTCTTTGGATCATCTTGAACACAAACAGGATTGTCTGTTTTGTTATATGGAAGGGTCAGACGTGGTGGTAGGGCTCTGACTTTTTGTAGATCATGCGAGGAGCTGGAAGAGGAGGGTTAGCTGGATTTGGACATGACGTTTGTTTGAAATTAATCTCACCAGGTTCTTGTTGGGGTCTCAGAGTCCAAGAGATCCTCTGTTTGTGATGCTGATTCTGCAGGTTGAAGTAACT
>NW_013954127.1:40368-42989 GCF_001266775.1 Austrofundulus limnaeus
GTCCAGTCCTTGCTCACTCATATCAGTCCACCTGCAATGTGGCCTTGGTCCGTCGATCTCCTAGTGGCCACTGCTGACAACGCAAAACTGTTAGTCATCCTGCCGACAACGCCAATAAACTGTGGTGGACACCTTTATCAAGAATGCAGAAACACGTTGGAATAAATGCACAGAAAATCTGCGTGTATGGTCGTGAATTATTTAATTCTGGGCGACAACAAACAGAAAACAAATCAAGGAAGTCTGTTGAATTGTGGCCACCGTCAGCAGACAGCAAACTAATGATATAACCTCTTGTTAACACCATGTGACAGTTTACAACCAATCACAATCTGACTAATATTGCTATCCAGCCAATGACAAGCTCTCAGCTCAAAGAGTTAACTAATCGAACAAGAGAGGTCAGTCCGGTGCTGGAGTCCTGACGTCTGGAAACAAACAGATTACGAGCCGAAATAAGTTATCATAAGATATGAGTAATGGACACTGTCGAGGTGAAACAGATATAAATAATTAGTCCATGACACTGGTAATCAGTCACAAAATATCCTTCGCAGGGATTGAACCCAGGATCTTGCAGGATGCAGGTTAGTCTTTCAGGCCCTTGCAAATTTAAATGACTGGTGGTGCAAATTTGATGGAGGTCTTGGCCCTGTTCTGATTAACCATTAGTCATTCTTTTTTCTCCAAACTGAAGCTTTTCAGATATCAAGTGCAGGTACGATGTTGATTGTTTATACCCTGCCCACAAAAAAAGAAAAAAAACACACAGAAGGGACTGAACTATCCTTTTAAGGAGAAGAATGAGTTTTAAGAAYACAGGCGCAGAGAGGAAACAGAGTTATGAACTTTTACTTCCTTTGGTTTATTTTTTCCTGCGCCTTTCACTCCACTCATGCTTTTATCTCTTCCACCCACTGTCCAGACTGCCCCAAGGGCCCAGACATTTTGGTGTTGCTCCTGTCAGTGGCTGGAGCCGTCCTGTTCCTCGGCCTGGCTGCTCTCCTGATCTGGAAGCTGCTGGTGACCATTCACGACAGACGGGAGTTTGCTAAATTCGAGGAGGAGCGTGCTCGCGCCAAGTGGGACACGGTGGGTGAATTTAGCACAACATTTACAATAAATTTGTGTGGAACTGATTCCGTTTAAGAAAAAAATGTCACAGTTTTACACATTTATATGCGTCAAACTTTCCTTTTGCGTTTTGAACACACACAAAGGTAGACACACGTTTTCACACGTGCCAGCCCACATAAGGGGCCACACAAGCTGTCTTTCCTCCAGCTTTTTAAGATCTTTTTTTGTTATTTGGTGGCATGCTGTTAGTCCCAGCAGAACAAAAGATAGCCAGCGGAAGGGCTGGGTTTAAATTAGCCAACGCTAATCAGCCTCTGCTGGTAATGGGACCCACAGCTTTAAAAACACACCCAAACCCTGTAGGTCTCAAACCTCAATGAATCACTAGACTCAAAACAGTGAAAACACYTCATTTGTTCAAACACGAAAAGGAATGTCCCAGAAACTGTTGTGAAATATAAATATTTACCTCGTTTGTATAGCCGTTTTGTGTGTTTGTGAAACTTACATTGACATGTTTTTTTTTATTCAACAGGGGCACAATCCACTTTACAAAGGAGCCACATCTACCTTCACAAACATCACATACAGAGGAAAAGACTGATGCTACTGAAAGATGAAGAGRAGAGGATGAAATAATGGACTTTTGTCATCCTTTGGGAGAAAGTGGCAAATCATGTGCAGGCTTCTACTGTCACAAAATAACAATAATCCTGTGTAAATATGTAAAAATTATTCCAAAGCTACATTTTAATAGGGTTAACAATTAAAGAAATGTTTTTGTTCATTATGATTTGCAGATGTTTTGTGTTCCAGGCAGAATAAAGACTTGCTTCCTCACAAACACACTTGCTGTATTTGCCCTCATGTTTGCAGTTTCTTTGTAAAATCACTTTTTCATTAACTGTTTAGATAAAAATAAAATAAAAATACAACATAAGGTCAGTAGCAAAAAATGTCAATAAAAATTAACACAAGTGAATAGTGGCAGAACTAAAGGACAATGAACTTTATTTCCTGATTGTAATGATCAAAATGAGGCAAATAAATTAAAATTAAACTCATAAGTGTAAGTATTTTTAGGTTTCTGTTAGAGGAACTTGACCTGTGGAGAAGCTAATAATACAAGTAGAGACAAGTTTCATAAGTGTTGACTGGTAAATATTTATTATTAATATTTATGACTGGTAATAAATAATAAATATGCTTTATTAATCATTGAAGTCATAATGTTTCAACTAGCTAAAAGGTCTGTTACTGACTTCAGGTCTGGTTTGGATCATTATTACCTATATTTTTCTGGTATATGCTGTATTGTTGAATGAAATTAACATAATTATTAATTTATTGTAAAAAAAAATATTACAGATAATTTGTGAAACAGATCCTACAAGGGCTAAAAGGAGGTTATTCAAGTCTATGGAGAAATACAAAGACAGCGACCCCTGGTGGAAGAAGCATGCAACTTTAACCAAATCTTGCTTTTTACAACCCACCAAAATGGACAAAATCCACTTCTGTTACAGAACCATTTATTTATTTAT
>NW_013954128.1:0-608 GCF_001266775.1 Austrofundulus limnaeus
CCATCGTGAGCTCTATTTATTTATATCTATGGTTCAGCCCATCATGAGGTCTCTAGTTATTTATGTATCTATGGTTCAGCCCATAAAGAGGTCTCTAGTTATTTATATCTATGGTTCAGCCCATCATGAGGTCTCTAGTTATTTATGTATCTATGGTTCAGCCCATCATTAGGTCTCTAGTTATTTATATCTATGGTTCAGCCCATAAAGAGGTCTCTAGTTATTTATGTATCTGTGGTTCAGCCCATCATGAGGTCTCTAGTTATTTTTATATCTATGGTTCAGCCCATCATGAGGTCTCTAGTTATTTAAATATACATGGTTCAGCCCATCATGAGGTATCTAGTTATTTATGTGTCTATGGTTCAGCCCATCATGAGGTATCTAGTTATTTATGTATCTATGGTTCAGCCCATAATGAGGTCTCTAGTTATTTATGTGTCTATGGTTCAGCCCATCATTAGGTCTCTAGTTATTTATATCTATGGTTCAGCCCATAATGAGGTCTCTAGTTATTTATGTGTCTATGGTTCAACCCATCATGAGGTCTCTAGTTATTTATGTTTCTATGGTTTAGCCCATCATGAGGTCTCTAGTTATTTAAATAT
>NW_013954128.1:1024-2431 GCF_001266775.1 Austrofundulus limnaeus
AGGTTATCATCAGGATACCATATACTATACTGTACCAGGTATACACAGGTTATCATCAGGATACCATATACTATACTGTACCAGGTATACACAGGTTATCATCAGGATACCATATACTATACTGTACCAGGTATACACAGGTTATCGTCAAGATACCATATACTATACTGTACCAGGTATACACAGGTTATCAGGATACCATATACTATACTGTACCAGGTATACACAGGTTATCATCAGGATACCATATACTATACTGTACCAGGTATACACAGGTTATCATCGGGATACCATATACTATACTGTACCAGGTATAAACAGGTTATCATCAGGATAACATATACTATACTTTACCAGGTATACACAGGTTATCAGGATACCATATACTATACTGTACCAGGTATCAGCAGGTTATCATCAGGATACCATATACTATACTGTACCAGGTATACACAGTTTATCATCAGGATACCATATACTATACTGTACTAGTTATACACAGGTTATCAGGATACCATATACTATACTGTACCAGGTATACACAGGTTATCAGGATACCATATACTATACTGTACCAGGTATACACAGGTTATCAGGATACCATATACTATACTGTACCAGGTATACACAGGTTATCAGGATACCATATACTATACTGTACCAGGTATCAGCAGGTTATCATCAGGATACCATATACTATACTGTACCAGGTATACACAGTTTATCATCAGGATACCATATACTATACTGTACTAGNTCAGGATACCATATATGTCACATACATATATCATATCATGTCATATATATACACATGTCTCTAGTTATTTAAATACCTATGATTCAGCCCATCATGAGGTCTCTAGTTATTTATATATCTATGGTTTAGCCCCATCATGTGGTCTCTAGTTATTTATATATCTATGGTTCAGCACATCATGAGGTCTCTAGTTATTTAAATATCTATGGCTCAGCCCATCATGAGGTATCTAGTTATTTATGTGTCTATGGTTCAACCCATCATGAGGTCTACAGTTATTTATGTTTCTATGGTTTAGCCCCATCATGAGGTTTCTAGTTATTTATTTATCTATGCTTCAGCCCATCATGAAGTCTCTAGTTATTTAAATATCTATGTTTCAGCCCATCATGAGGTCTCTAGTTATTTAAATATCTATGGTTCAGCCCATCGTGACTCTATTTATTTATATCTATGGTTCAGCCCATCATGAGGTATCTAGTTATTTATGTATCTATGTTTCAGCCCATCATGAGGTCTCTAGTTATTTAAATATCTATGGTACAGCCCATCGTGAGCTCTATTTGTTTATATCTATGGTTCAGCCCATCATGAGGTATCTAGTTATTTAAATATCTATGGTTCAGCCCATCGTGAGCTCTATTTATTTA
>NW_013954128.1:3431-5073 GCF_001266775.1 Austrofundulus limnaeus
TATCTATGCTTCAGCCCATCATGAAGTCTCTAGTTATTTAAATATCTATGTTTCAGCCCATCATGAGGTCTCTAGTTATTTAAATATCTATGGTTCAGCCCATCGTGAGGTCTCTAGTTATTTAAATATCTATGATTCAGCCCATCATGAGGTCTCTAGTTATTTATATATCTATGGTTTAGCCCCATCATGAGGTCTCTAGTTATTTATATCTATGCTTCAGCCCATCATGAAGTCTCTAGTTATTTAAATATCTATGTTTCAGCCAATCATGAGGTATCTAGTTATTTATGTATCTATGGTTCAGCCCATAATGAGGTCTCTAGTTATTTAAATATCTATGGTTCAGCCCATCGTGAGGTCTCTAGTTATTTAAATATCTATGATTCAGCCCATCATGAGGTCTCTAGTTATTTATATATCTATGGTTTAGCCCCATCATGTGGTCTCTAGTTATTTATATCTATGGTTCAGCCCATCATGCGTTCTCTAGTTATTTATATATCTATGGTTTAGCCCCATCATGTGGTCTCTAGTTATTTATATATCTATGGTTCAGCCCATCATGAGTTCTCTAGTTATTTATATATCTATGGTTCAGCCCATCATGAGGTTTCTAGTTATTTATATACCTATGGTTCAGCCCATCATGAAGTCTCTAGTTATTTATTTATCTATGGTTCAGCCCATCATGAGGTCTCTAGTTATTTAAATATCTATGGTTCAGCCCATCATGAGGTATCTATTTATTTAAATATCTATGGTTCAGCCCATCGTGAGCTCTATTTATTTATATCTATGGTTCAGCCCATCATGAGGTATCTAGTTTTTTATGTATCTATGGTTCAGCCCATCATGAGGTCTCTAGTTATTTATGTATCTATGGTTCAGCCCATAATGAGGTCTCTAGTTATTTATGTATCTATGGTTCAGCCCATCATGAGGTCTCTAGTTATTTATGTGTCTATTGCTCAGCCCATCATTAGGTCTCTAGTTATTTATATCTATGGTTCGGCCCATCATGAGGTCTCTAGTTATTTATGTATCTATGGTAGTAGCTGAGGGTATCCTCTGAGGGTCAGGTCAATCAGGACGTTCAGTGGTCAGCCAGGAGCTGAGGCTCCGCCCCTTTTCAACATCAGATCGTTTCGGCGCGCGAGGAACACCAGACCTTTAACAGATGGATGCGCTCAGACCAACGTGCGCGCGAGCTTTAAGGGTTAATTACAGAGAGAGGGAGGGGGAGGAGCGGATCCGTCAGCTGATGATGAAGAGGAGAAAGCAGCTCTGTCGGCAGAGGTAAGAAAAGCGCCTCTTCATCCTCCATCTTCCTCCTCCTCATCACATCTTCATCCTCTGAAGCTTTTAATCGCACCGTGTTCACGCGAGTGTCACGTTGCTCGTGCACGCTGACATGTCACCAGATGTTTCATGATGATGAAGATGATGATGATGATGATGATGAAACACTCCGTTCTTCTGATTCTCCGTGCGTGCGCGTGCTGGCACCGTTCAGTCTCACGCACTTCCGCGCACACCTGAGAGTAAATATAGAAAGTGCGGGCGTCAGAGCAGCTGAGTGACGTCAGAACATTCCTCCACATCTGACCTTCATCATCATCATCATCATCATCATCATCAT
>NW_013954128.1:6073-6740 GCF_001266775.1 Austrofundulus limnaeus
CTGTCTCCTTGTCCCTGTCTCCTTGTCCCTGTCTCCCTGTCTCTGTCTCCTTGTCCCTGTCTCCTTGTCCCTGTCTCCCTGTCTCTGTCTCCTTGTCTCCCTGTCTCTGTCTCCTTGTTTCCCTGTCCCTGTCTCCCTGTATCTGTCTCCTTGTCTCCCTGTCTCCTTGTCTCCCTGTCCCTGTCTCCTTGTCCCTATCTCCCTGTCTCTGTCTCCCTGTATCCTTGTCCCTGTCTCCTTGTCCCTGTCTCCTTGTCCCTGTCTCCTTGTCCCTGTCTCCCCGTCTCTGTCTCCCTGCCTCTGTCTCCTTATCTCCCTGTCTCTCTGTCTCCCTGTTCCATCTGTCTCTGTCTCCTTGTCCCTGTCTCCTTGTCTCCCTGTCTCCCTGTCCCTTTCTCCTTGTCTCCCTATCCCTGTTTCTGTCTCCTTGTCTCCCTGTCTCTGTCTCCTTGTCTCCCTGTCTCTGTCTCCTTGTCTCCCTGTCTCCCTGTTTCTGTCTCCTTGTCCCTGTCTCCCTGTCTCTTCAGTCCACAGTTAGGTTACCAACATGTCCGGTCCACAGTCTCATGTCCAGGACAAATTCCTACATCCTGTCCTCAGCCCTGTGTCCTGTCCACAGTGTCCTCAGTGTCCACAGTGTCCACAGTTTCCTCAGTGTCCACAGTGT
>NW_013954128.1:7286-8777 GCF_001266775.1 Austrofundulus limnaeus
TTCATTAGAGAAGAACCCGTCCAGAAGACCTATACTATTTTTTATCTTTTTGATTTTTACCTGGATTACTGAGATGCATCAGGACGTGTACTCAGTCTACCAACACAATTACAAACTATTCATTTTTTATCCATTTCATTAAAAAATAAAACACATTTCATACAATAAAACAATACAAATCAAATAAAACGAAAGGCAGCAGAAGAAGAAAAATTCTTATATCTGCTCCTTTTAAAAAAATATTTCAAACAATAACAAACCAAATAATAAAACAAAACAAAGAAAATTAGCTCCTCAAACAGTACTTAATACAAAACAAACCACTTCATATTTCTTTATCAGTTTTGCTTTGTTTTCTTAAAGGAATTAACTGATCCAATGCTTTTATCATTATTTTCCAGATCATTCCATAGTTTTATATCTTTTACTGAAGTGCATCTGTCCTTCAAATGTGTTCTGATGTTTGCTTTAACAAACATTTGTAATCCTTCAGATTAGAACAGCTTTCCCTCTGAACAAAATGTGACTGGAGGTTTGAAGGGAACATTTCTATGAGCCTTATACAAAACCTGCACAATGTTATAATCAACCAACTCATAAAACTTTAACAACTTTGAAGAAACAATAAATTAGAAGGGTGATAGTTGTGCTTTCTTGTCATAATTCTTATGGCTCTTTTTTGTAAAATAAAAATAGGATTAGTAATGGTTTTACAAGCATTTCCCCAGACTTCTATATCATAAATCAAATGTGGAACAATTATTGCATTATATAGTGTAACTAGTGCTTTATCATTAAATAACTCCCTAACTTTATACAGAACTGCAGTGGATTTGACCATTTTTGTTCCTCAGTAATTTATATGAGGTCTCCATGTCAGTTTTTATCAATGACTCCCAAAAACTTCATTAACTCTACAGATCAACACCATCTGCTCTAAATGGAACATCTGTTGTTTTCTTTCTGTTACTAAATATCATGTAATTTGTTTTATCCAAATTTAATGATAATTTATTATGTTTAAACCAATTTTGTACTTTTACAAATTCCATTTCCTTCATTTCCAGCATCTGTTCTATATTTTTACCCAATCAAAAAAAAGTAGTGTTGTCTGCAAATAAAGCACATTTAAACAACCCCTGATACATTTACTAAGTCATTAATATATTGGAGAAACAACTTTGGTCCCAGTACAGAACCTTGTGGAACCCCACATACAATATTACAAAGTTCAGATCTTACATCAGTAATTTGTACAAACTTTCCTATTGGTTAAATAACTTGATATAAACTAAAGTACCAGATACCATAAATACCATGACTGAGTGTGTGACTGACTATATAAAGCTCTGTGTGGACAACACCATCCCCAGCAGAACTGTGAGATGCTTCCCTAATAACAAACCCTGGATCATCAGTGAGCTAAAGCAACTGTTAAACAAGAAAAAAGAGCCTTTAGGGACTGAAACAGAGTTACTGAGGAGTCTACAG
>NW_013954128.1:9608-16065 GCF_001266775.1 Austrofundulus limnaeus
TATATATATATATATATATGTTTTTAACTCTTAATTATTAAAAACAATATTTGTTTATGTATTCATGAGGTTCTTTTATTCGTATTTGAAAAAGGAAAAACCTGGGTACTCAAGAGGGCAAAACAGGGGGGCCAGTCAGGGTGCCAACAAATTTTTATGGGGGTCCACGGCCCCCCTGGCAGCGCCCCTGCCTCAGTGTCTTCAGTCCTGTTTCCTGTCCTTGGTGCCATGTCTAGTCCTGTTTTAAATAGTCTGTCTAGTCCCCAGGCCCATGTCCTGTCCTAATGGTTTTAAAATGTCAGCCTAAAGTGGCTGCAGGACCGATCTTATCACACAAAGTGAAAATAATGAAACAAACCAGGAGTTGATTTAGTTTTTTTTTTTTACTGGTTTAAATTTTAAAAAGCCGTATTGACTTTTGATGATGTCATCAAATCAGCCATGCAGCATTCATCTCTGGCAGACTAATGTATCACCTTCTTGGTTTTTTACAGAGCTCTATGAAGTACTTGAAAACAATAAGTAAGTAAAAGTAAAATTACATGAACAGAAAATGACTTTGGTAAAAATACATTTCGCTCATGAGAAAACTAGTCCAGTAAAAGTCATAAAACTGTTCACAAAAATTGAGAAAGTAAAAGTACTGTTCCGCTCTCTAAGAAATAAACTGTTGAATTTCTGAAGCAAACTGGTTCCACTAAGTCAGGTTGAGTAAACTGAACAATATGTGTTGATTCCTTGCTCAATTTACTCAACTAGGTTTAGTGGAGCCAGTTGTTGAGTAAATTCAACTCTTCATTTTTTAGAGCAGAAACATCTTTCATGATGAGTTCAAACAGATTTCATTTGTAACGAGTAACTAGCTGTTACATTTTAAAGTAAATTAGTAAAAGTATCGTTTTTAGCTTTAAAATGTAATGAAATAAAAGTAAAAGCAGCTGTTTAAAAATATGTGGTAAAATTACAAATCCTCAAAAAAAACCTACTTAGGTACTGTAATGAAGTCAATGTACTTAGTTACTATGAACATCTGGTCAGCACCTCTGAGATGATTGACAAGGTCTGAAGAAATCCAAGTTCCCACAGTTCATTCAGTCTACCTGGCCTGTGTTAGACAAACAGGACTTGTAAGGTTCTACAGATCAAACTAATAAAGTCTAACTTGAGTAGAAGCTTGATCATGTGCACACATCAAATATAAATCCAAAATTAAACAAATCCCAAATTCAAAAGGAATACATACAAGGAATACTATTCTACAGTGTTTGCACGGAACAAAGCAACACATAATTCATCAGTGGCACACAATGTAAAACAAACACTGAATTTGCTACAAGAGAAACAAACAAGTCAGACTCACCAGTTCCAAGGTAACGGCTGAAAATGTCCCTCTGTGCGCTGATCATCCAGTCTAAAGGTTTTACATCAACATACTTGGACAAATATATTAGAAACACTTTAAAGACCAAATGAACAAGTAGTTTGTAAAAACAAACCTGGTAGTAGCCATCAACCTGCTTCCTCCAGGAAGTCAGTGCAGCTTGTACCTTTCCTCCATGACCACAGTTGTTCAGCTGTGATCACATGACTTATGTGGTATGTTTCCTCTGCAGGTCATGTGACTTATCGTAGAGGATGATCAGTCAGCACTAACCAGCTTCCAGTAGGCCTGGGGTCTGAGGAGAGGCAAAGGATCATGGGAGATGAAGGTCCCCTGCAGACCGAGGGGAATGCTCTCCTCAAAGCCGTCTTCCAGGGAAAGCTGCGCCTTGCTCGTCTGCTGCTGGAGGGCGGGGCCTACATCAACGAGGGCAACGAGCGTGGGGAGACCCCCATCTCTGCAGCCTGCTTGGCGAGCTACGAAGACCTACAGACCCGACAGAGAATGGTCCGGTACCTGCTGGAAAAAGGAGCTGACCCTAACATTCCAGACAAAACTGGACGCACAGCACTAATGCACGCCTGCGCCCGACAGGCAGGGAAGGAAGTGGTGTCTCTGTTACTGGACAACAAAGCTGATCCAAGCCTCAAAGATTACTCTGGTGCCTCTGCCCTCATCCACGCCATCAACACAGGAGACCGTGAAACCCTGCAGGTGTTGCTAGATGCCTGCAAGGCCAGAGGTAAAGAGGTGATCATCATAACCACGGACACGTCTCCATCAGGCACCAAGAAGACCAAACAATATCTCAACTCACCTCCCTCCCCAGGTATTGTAGACAAACTGTCTCCTGCTTGCATGTCACCTTCTGAGGTGGAGATCGGAACCTCCTCGCCTGCAGTAACCACGACCAAAGACCAGGAGGGGATCTTTAATTTTGCACTGACCTCAGCACTACCTTTACCTTCTACTCGACCTCCAGGTGAAAAGAGGTTACTTCCACGCAAGCTGCTAAAGAGGCTGAACTCTGAGCCTTGGGGACTGGTGGCACCCTCAGTTCTGAGCGGAGTTCCTCAGAATCAGCTAGACCAAGATCTGAAGGAAGAAGTCAGCAGTGACCTGAGCAAGATGTCCACTGAAATGAACGGTCTGTCTATCTCACAACCAGTCAGACCTCCATTGTCACGAAGACACAGCATTGAGACCCATGACCCCTGTTCTCCCAAATCTATTGACCGTTCCTGCTCTGAGGACTGTGCAGGACTTTCTGCTCCATCTTGGGCTGACAAAGTTCAGCAGCACCAGATTTTATACCGGAGAAACACTGCCCCAGAGCCACAGGATAACGCTGTAGTGTCTGGGGCAGTAGGGACCAGAGTTCTGACTCACCCCAAACTCATCCGGATGGAGCACTATGAGTCAGATACCCATCTGTCTCCAGAGTCCATCCCTGGATCTCCAGACTCTGGACGTATGTCTGTTGAACGCAGGAGGTACAATGCTTCCCCATTGTCCCTGGTAACCAGCTCCTCCAGGGAGTCTTTGGAGAACATTCCTAACTCTGTGTCCCCCATCACCATGCGACGCCGTCCCCCAGGTCTCCTAGAACGTCGAGGCTCCGGGACCCTGCTGCTGGACCACATCTCCCACACCAGACCTGGTTTCTTGCCACCACTCAACGTCAATCCCCAAAGACCCATCCCTGATATTCGGGCCATAGGCAAGTCCACCTCCCCGGTTCACTCAGGACACAAGATCCTGGTTCCAGTGGCCCCGACCTCGCCCAAACGGGGCTCAGAGTTCAAGATGAAGAAGAAGCTGATGAGAAGACACTCAATGCAAACAGAGCAAATGAAACAGCTCTCCACTTTCCAGGAGATCCTAGCTGAGAAGGTTTCAGAGTCCAATGGGGACTGAGGGGAGTAGAGAGCAAAGTGTGATCGGTTGCTGTTTCTGACTTATTAGAGCGGCAGTTTACTGTCAGTCCTCTGTGTCAGACTGTCTCTAGTCTCATCACATTAACACCAGGTCCTGGTCACTGAGAGGAACTGCCAGGTACTGTTCTCTAAAGATTCTGGTCTCTGAGGTGATCCACAAGGTTCTGGTTTTCAAGGGCATCTGCGCCTACAGACAGCTGCTGTTAGTTTCCAGGTTTTAGCCACCAGTTGTTAGCAACCAGGTGGTAGTTACCAGTTGGTAGTTAACAGTTGTTTTTTACCAGTTGGTTAACCGTTGTTAGTTACCAGTTGGTAGTTAAAAGTTATTGGTTACCAGTTGGTAGCTACCAGTTGTTGCCACCATTTGTCAGCTACCAGTTGCTATCAACCAGTTATTAGTTACCACTTAACTATCAGTTGTTATTTAACTGTTGTAAATGACCAGTTTAGTCACCAGTTGTTGGTAACCAGTTGTTAGCAACCAGTTGGTAGTTACCAGTTGTTAGTTACCAGCTGTTAGTTACTGGTTTTTATTTACCAGTTGGTTGTTAACAGTTGTTAATTACCAGTTGTTAGTTATCAGTTGTTATCAACCAGGTCGTAGTTACCAGTTGTTAGTTACCATTTTTATTTACCCGTTGTTAGTTAACAGATATTGGTTACCAGCTGGTAGCTACCAGTTGTTGCCACCATTTGTTAATTACCAGTTGCTAGCAACTAGTTATTAGTTACCAGATGTTAACTATCAGTTGTTATTCAACAGTTGTAAATTACCGGGGTTTAGTTACAAGTGTGTAGTTATCAGTTGGTACACAGTTGGCAGGTACCAGTTGTTGGTCACCAGTTTTTAGCTATCAGTTGTTGGTCACCATTTGGTAGTTACCAGTTGGTAGTTACAGTTGGTAGGTACCAGTTGTCGGTCACCAGTTGTTAGCTACCAGTTGTTGGTCACCAGTTGGTAGGTACCAGTTGTTGGTCACCAGTTGTTAGCTACCAATTGTTTGTCACCAGTTGTTATCTACCAGTTGTTGGTCACCAGTTGGTAGTTACCAGTAGTTGGTTACCAGTTGGTAGGTACCAGTTGTTGGTTACAGTTGGTAGGTGCTAGTTGTTAGTTACCAGTTGGTAGTTGCCAGTAGTTGGTTACCAGTTGGTAGTTGTCAGCAGTTGGTTACCAGTTGGTGGTTACCAGTTGTGTGTTACAATTGGTAGTTACCAGTTATTGGTTACCAGTTGGTAGTTGCCAGTTGGTGGTCACCAGTTTTTAGTTACCAGTTGATAGTTACAGTTGGTAGGTACCAGTTGTTGGTTACCAGTTGTTAGTTACCAGTTGTTGGTTAACAGTTGGTAGTTACCAGTTTTTGGTTACCAGTTGGTAGCTAACAGTTGGTAGTTACCAGTTCTTAGTAACCAGTTGGTAGCTAACAGTTGGTAGTTACCAGTTCTTAGTAACCAGTTGGTAGCTAACAGTTGGTAGTTACCAGGTCTTAGTAACCAGTTGGTAGCTAACAGTTGGTAGTTACCAGTGTTAGTTAGGACTTACTGCTTCTGAATTGTTAGTCATGTGGTCTGAGCAGTGATGTAGATTGACTGTACTTCACTACATTAGCACAAATGATGTCATTACCAGGGCTGTCAACTCTCACTCATTGACTGTAAGACATGCACATTTCATAACGCACACATGCCACACTAGGCTATTTCTCCTGCTAAAACACACGCATGAATGCACACATGCACACACGCACTTTTTGAAGAAGAACCAATGTGCAGCTCAATGTTTTCTTCTCTGGGTGAACTGGTTTATTAGGATGAATCACTCAATTTGCCTAAAAAGTTCCATATCCACCTATTTATTTTCCTAATTGTTTATATTCCTGCATTGGAAGTCCTACAAATGTGAGCTGTGCATACAGAGGTGTGAAGTGACTCCTGTCCACGTGCTGCATGTCATTATAACAAGCTGCAGCAGAAGACAAGACTCCGCTCAGACTGATCATTTCCACCTGTTGCACACACAACTGTTTTTATCATTCTTTTTAAAACTGTCTTTGGAGGATGCACCGTGTGTGGAACATCACCTGCAAACAGCTGGAGCAGCCGTCAGAGCGCTGCTAAATGAAGGGATAACCCGGCTATTTTTAAAGTGGACTTGCAGGTCGAAATATAAAACAAAGACCTCACATCATGTTAGAGCTTGGAGTAAGTACTCTCAGCTACTACCAGAAACATCACGCAGCACCCCAGCTGTAAATGGCCCTGCTCCTGCCCTGGTTTACACAGCAGGATGTCATTTTTACTGTAAAGTTATTTCTCTCTCTCAGTCTCTGAAATAAACCTCTGGACCTGGCAGCCTCAGTCACTTCTTCACCTTGTGTGTCTCCTGACACCTAACTTTGTCTTTTGGTTCATTTTGATATTTTCAGAATTTATTTCTGTCATGTGGATCTAAACAAAGCATTAAAGTCATTAAATTATACTTATTCATATTTAGTGTTTTCACACACTGTTTTCTCTAAYGTGCCCTGATGCATCAGGTTAGGTYAGGGTTGTTACTGATCCATCACTAATCCAGGTAGAAACAATCAGCAGGTCCTCTGGATGGTTCCTTTTCAGTCAAACATCTCGTCTCTCCTCCAAGAGACTTCTTCAGTCTGATGAGTTTCAGGTGAACTCAGCCTTATAAGCTCCGCCTCCACATGGACAAACAGGTTAGTCACATGTAAAAGAGGACCATCAGCCAACAACAGGCTTGATTAAATCTGTTGTTCATAGAGGGTCATGTGACCCATCACCTGACTTATTGATGGGGCCTGATCCACACCTTCTGCTAACCCTAACCCTGTCCTGTAGATGAGTGTAAACTGTAGAGTCCTGACCTGTAGATGAGTGTAAACTGTAGAGTCCTGACCTGGAGATGAGTGTAAACTGTAGAGTCCTGACCTGTAGATGAGTGTAAACTGTAGAATCCTGACTTGTAGAATGAGTGTAAACTGTAGAGTCCTGACTTGTAGATGAGTGTAAACTGTAGAGTCCTGACCTGTAGATGAGTGTAAACTGTAGAATCCTGACTTGTAGAATGAGTGTAAACTGTAGAGTCCTGACTTGTAGATGAGTGTAAACTGTAGAGTCCTGACCT
>NW_013954128.1:18201-19841 GCF_001266775.1 Austrofundulus limnaeus
CCCCTAAATAAATACTACCAATTTCAAATAAATATCTTCAACATTAGGATGCAAGTTCTCAGGAGGTCACATTCATTAAATATATTAACAATTACAAACAAATATATTGTGAATATAAAATGTGGCAGTGCAAAGCCACAGCTGGTAGAGCGGTTGTCTCTCAGCAAGAAGGTTGCTAGATTAAATCCCTGCCAGCCCTCCAGTTTCCTCTCACAGACCAAAGACAGATCTAAGCTTTATTGGTCCTATATGTCTCAAATTATGGAGGATCGAAACTAACATAATTAGAAAGAAAACCAGAAGTACGATGGGCCAGCTTGTCAGGAACTCCCGGGCCATTTTTTTCTCCCCAGTTTGCCCCTGACTAAGATGTTTTTTAAATTTAAATTTAAATTTTCTAACTTTTATTCATCTCTTTTTCAAAAACAACATAAATTATTTATTCAATAAAAAATACACAAATCACAAATAAAACTAGAACTGCGAAGCAGTTATGACCGGGGTCCAAGCCCATGTATACATGGCCACCTTGGCCCATGTCGTCCTGAGCACATTGTTGAAGTATGCATTACAGAGTTGTAACATGAAGAGTTTACATAAGGTGTACTTGAGACCCTATAATATCTTAAACATATTTAGGTCTCAGTAAAATGTCATTCCATATCCAAATGTCCTCTATTGCCTTCTGTTCTGTCTTTTTACTGGGCGCTCCATTGTTAACTTTCATAAATCATTATACAAACTGTGCCCCCTCTGGACATGTCCAAACCATCTTAATCTGGCCATTCTAACGTTACCTCCTAGTTGTTCATCTTCCTGGGACTCTTTCTGCACCTTTTTACCACACTTCCAATTTTCTTGGACAGACTACTTGTAGCATGACTGTACTAGGTGCCTGTCTTTTATTAACTATACATTTACATGAATAGTTGAACCTAAGTACTTGAGGTCCTATAACTTTGTGCCTTATGCTTCTTGTAATCTCTCTGTTCCACCTGCCCCCTCCTAGTCAGACACATGTACTCTGTCTTACAACAGTCTGAGTTTCATTTCTCTTCTTTAAGATTTCTGGAGTCCCTGCACACACTGTATCCTGGTTTCATGACCCATCTAAGTCACTCTAACTGGGAAAATATATTTTATCTAACTGCTTCAATTTTAGTAAAAAGGAGAGCATAAAAACTTTACCTCGGTTTTTAAATTACTCTGATATGCCAAATAAAACTGGAGTCATGATAGTGTACAACACGTTTTTTAAATGACATTCTTTCTCATGTGCAATACAGTGGCAGGCAACACAGTAGTTTGGTGTAAAAATTGAACTCCACCATCAGTCTCATCCTGTCCAGTCATGTTTTATTTTTGTGAAGAAGTGAAAAATCTACAGGGAAAAAAAGAAGATGCCAAAACTGAATGTTTGAAGGTGATGGAGAAACAGAAAGTGCAGGAAAAAGTAATTAGATTTGCAATATTTAGTGTGTTTCAGGCTGAACAAAAAGAAACAGAACATGGCAGGTTAAAGCATTTTTAAGGGGAAATATAAAGGTAAAATCTAAATACTCCAAAAACTCACCACGTTCTCTTCCATCTCCCTGTTCTCACCACCATGGTCCAAATGATGCCAAAAAACTATCCCACAA
>NW_013954128.1:20130-21449 GCF_001266775.1 Austrofundulus limnaeus
AATAAATAAATAAATAAATAACAAATTCAAAGGTGCCAGTCAGTCTGGTCTAAAATGTAATAAAACCAATAACATAAAAAATATATAAAAAACAACATACAGACACAATGTGACAAATCTAGAGCAGAAAACTTTTTATGCAGGCTATATAAAAATAAATGTCTCTACCTTAGTGGGACTTCTGACACTGAGAGGAGGAACCAGGGCGGGCAGTATGAGGTGGTTGAGGCACAGGCAGGTCTCTAGATGATCATCAGTTATTGTGGATCTGTTCTTGGACTTGATGATTTTCATGTGAGAGAAAGCTTACTCACACAGGTAGATCCAAAACGTTCTGTCAAGTCCAAAGCAGCTCTTCTGATGTTAGGATATGTTTCCTCTGACAGTAGACAGCAGAACTCTCCATCCATGCCACTTGTTCAGGATTTGATCCCAGTGTCATTTTGCAGAGTCAAAACCTCATTTTCAACACCAGAGCAGTCCAGCAGAAACACAGACACGAATTTGGACACAATCGCCTGGTTATAGCTGTCACAATCTCACTTTTATTTTTAAAATCACAGAAAAGCATGTCTGCTGCATCAAACGCTTCTTTCATAACTTGGTCATCGCTGAAAGACCTTTTTTGTGTTGAGGCAGGATGAGCTACATTAGCCTTACCTCTGGTGTGAAAATCGATGCTGTGCAGTTTTAGGAGGAAAACCGGGTTTGTGCCTTGTTTTAAAATGCCGTTCCATGTTATCCTTTTTGGACAAGGCAGTGCTCGAATTACATTTGAGTCCTCTTCCCACTCCAGGTGAAAATAATAAGTTTTTCTTTGCTTTTTAGCTCATTTGTCATTCATATTTTTCTGCCTCAAGATCATGTATTAAACACGTGACCCTAAAGTCTCGCAAGATCATGTTCGGAGCGCTGTCTCACAGCACCCTAAACTACAGAGACTACCTTCCTCTGAGCTTCATTCTAACTCCGGCAGAAAGCGGTGGAGGCGGGAGGCAGGAGGAGTTTACATTCCTGAATGCGCTCCCTCCGCTCTCCTCCTCCCACCTCCACCACTTATGCCGGAGTTAGAATGAAGCTCAGCAAGCTCCGACCAGAGCGTAACCTTGCTCGAAAGGGCTCGACACACGGGGAGCGACAAACTACGGCTGTCATCGCAGCCAGGGTGAAACCCGACACACGGGACGCGATAGCGATCGCAGCGTTGCAAATCATGCTCTCAGGTCGCTTGTCTTCACAAAATTTGATTGGTTCTTGACTCTGAAGGCGGGTGTGCATTACGGATGTGTAAACTAAACAAATCTTGCGATGCTAATGAT
>NW_013954128.1:28442-34966 GCF_001266775.1 Austrofundulus limnaeus
GTAATGTGATGTTCATTGAATAACTTTGATACTGCAGACACCCCTCCTGCTGGTGAAACAGATTATTGTAGGGAGACAGTAAATTGGCACGACCTGTCATGGATTATGAACAAACAAGCCTTTTTTTGTTTCTGTCTTAAAGTAATTTTCTTTTATGCTATCTGAAACAGAAAATGAAACTCAAATCATTTAAAAAAWTTTGCTCATCCCCTTTTGACACTAAGAATGAGAAACGCTTTGTATTTTCATTTTAATTTCAGTATTTTGAAACAAAAATCAAATATCCAATCGTTTCTTGTTTTTTAATACCGTTTCGAAAATGAAAATCCAATGACCAACAGATACACTGACCGGTTTGTAATCTGTTTTTTTGTTTTGGTTCAATAAAAGAAAAACAAAAAAACAAGTGCTTTTTTGACGTTTTGTTTCAAATGAAAACACGAACTGCCTGAATGTACACGGACCAAAGCCCTTTACACTTACAGACATTCACCCATTCACACTCACATTCACACACTGATGGTGGTAAGCTACATAGTAGCCACAGCTGCCCTGGGGCACACTGACAGAGGTGGGGCTGCCATGCATCGGCGCCACCGGACCCTCTGACCACCATCAGTAGGCAAGGCGGGTGAAGTGTCTTGCCCAAGAACACAACGACTGAGACGGCTGGATGGGGGATTGACCCGGCAACCTTCCAGTTCCAGGACAGCTCCCCTCCACCACAGCCGCCCTATATGACTCACATTATTATCTGTTTTTGGTATTTTAGCTCCAAGACTTGGGCTAACATTCAGAAAACAAGATTAAATCCATTTATAAATTCCTTTACAATAATGTGAAATACCTGATTATACTTTATGATTTTTTTTCAGAACATTATTCATTACTCGCCATGTTGCTGTCATATCACCATTACTTTAGTTTAATAAATCACTGTAACATTCCTTCTTATGCTTTCCTGTCTTCCATGACAACTTATTTTTATACTTCTTATATCTCTCTTCTGCTTCTTTTGTTCTCAGTTTCAAGAAGCATGAATACAARTAATATTTTTACAAGCATTTCTCATCCCTTTTGTCATCCATGGATTGTCCACATTATTTCTCTTTGTATATGTTTTGCACACAATTATTTTCACGCAGAGCTCCTGAAATATTCATAAACACGTCGTGAGCTCTATTTACATCATCATCATTGTCTTTGGTTACAGTAAGGAATCACAACAAAAGATAAGATAAGATTAGATTAGATAGAACTTCATTGATCCCACAGTGGGGAAATTTGAACATTACAGCAGCTCAAGACAGTGGAGTTGGAGTAACAGGCTGCCTGCCGTGGCACCAACTTAGAAACAAAGAAAAGCTGAAAAACACACAAGGGAAGGGAAGGTGAGGATAAAAGCAAAAACATCATATTATATCAACACTGTGACACACTATGGTGTTTATGAAAAAACCTCCGCATTGAGCAAGTTATTAGCCAGAGGAGTAAGTGAATTTAAGGGGCCCGAAGAATCCAGTCCCCAAAACCAGCACAGCCATATTTCAGAAATATTGATGGAAAACTGTTCATTTCTGTGCAGCTTTCAGCCAGCTCTGGAAAAGCAGATTAGACGGGAGAGAGGATGGGGGAAGGTGGGGGGCAGAGCCTTGTTGACACATCCAGCCAGGAAGAATTTAGTCAACAGATCCAAGGCCATTGTCGGGGAGATCCAGAATCTGTAATCAGTCGTTTTGGGAACAGAAGAGACAAGCAGACGATAATTTTCCATCTGGTTTAGAGTTCTGCTGGTAAATGTCAAGGTGGTGAATCCAATCAGGCAAATGGTGTGGACAAATTCCACTGAGCCTGAATCTATCAGCTTCCTCCTAGATCAATTCCATCTGGCCAGCAAAGTCCAGGGACCACAGCCAGCCCGCGACCCTCAATAGAACCGCTTGCAGACTGAGTCCGACTCGCTCAAGACACAATGTCCGAGTTCTGATAGAATACGGCCATCCATCGAACTGGTCAGTCAGCCAGGAGATAAAAAGCCACCGACGCTGATTTGTAGAACCCCAGGAGACCACTAAGCCAATCTGTAGAATCCAGTAATCTGAGTCCAGACATAAATCCAGAATGGAGAAGAACAGAGGTCCCACCTTTGACATGTCCTCCCATGGAAGAAGAAAAAACTTTGTTCCAAGAATTTTATTGAGAGACCAGAAAACCAAATCCATAAAAATAAAAAAAATCCACTATTTCTTATTTTGGATGAAAAATGTAGAGAAGGCTCCAAGCAGCAAAGCAGGGAAAGATAAGGAAGGGTAGGAGAGAAGAACATTAACTGTTGAGTTAAATTTTATGTAATGTTTTTGTCTTCCTCTCAGTGAATATTAGGGCGGTCACTCTGGACTCCAAGCTGAAACCTGCCGAAGAACGGGTGAGTATTTAGGCTTTTTCACTTTTTGTTCTTCACCTTCATGATCAGTGTGACTTTAAAACTTTTTAGATTCTGGTCAAAATTCGCCCTCAAAACAGAATCACTCCTACAGTTAGACATGTCTCATTCTAAAACTGTTGCAACAAAGAATTACCCATCCATCCATCCATCCATCCATCCATCCATCCATCCATCCATCCATCCATCCATCCATCCATCCATCCATCCATCCATCCATCCATTATCTTCCACCTTGAGAAAATCAGGACGGATCTTGTCCGCCCCCGGAGCCCAATTACCAGAGCTTTTTAACTACCTCAGTGACCTCAGCCCCAATTATGAGTGGACCAACTCTGAAGTCCCCAGACTCTGCTTCCTTCATAGAAGATGGTGGGATTGAGTCTGAGAAGTATTCCTTCCACCTCCCGATGACATCACTTATTGAGGTCGAAAGAACACCACAAAATCACAAAAGGCACAAAATCAGGCACCAAATCGGAGGACCAAAAGCAGACTAACACCAGCTCGGCGCCTCTCACCATGGGCAACTCCAAAGTGGAATAAGGTCCAGGCCCTCTTGAGGAGATCAGTTCTGGAGTCCATGCTGTGTGTCGAGGTGAGCCCAACTATACATATCTAGCTCTCAACCTCACACACCATCTCAGGCTCCTTCCCCACCAGAGAGGTCACATTCTATGTCCCAAGAGCCAGCTTTGGTAAGCCAGGGTCAGACCACCTGCCCCTGACCACCACACATGATGTCAGTCACCTGACTCATATGGCCCCTGCTGCAGGTGGTGAGCCCCCAGGAACAAATGAACTAATCAGAAGGAAGGAATACATATCGTCCACCCTCTTTGATCCCGTTGTTTTTGACTGAAATGGTTTATGATGAGAAATGATGGCACTGTTTTGGTCAAACCTGCTCAGCGGCTTTATGTGTGATATTGTGATGTTTTGTGACATGTTAGACCTGAGAGATGTAGAGGATGAATCTCAGCAATCACCACATGAAGCTGTTGCTCAAAATCTTTCAAACTGAATGATTTACAACTGTTTCTGTGTTGGCCAAGGTGGATCAGCAGAGTTATTGTTAGTTTTAACATTGTTCAGGTTTTAAGCAAATATGTTGCACAATGACTGACAGCTTGCACCACACCACATTTAGCTCAGTATTTGTAAAACTGACAGAAATATAACCATTCTGACTGATTTGGATTATTTATGGCGGCCAGTGGTGGGCACCAGCCCATTAAAGTGCAAATTTGCTAATAGCAGACCTAAATATTTCATTTGCGCATTAGTGGATTAATTATTTATTAATATTCATTAGCAGATTTGCACTTTCTAAAATAAAAATGCAGTACCGCTAATAACTAATTATCTACCAGTCATCGTTATCTTGAACAGCAGAAGGTATAACTGTCAATGAATCACAACACATGTGATCTATCCAACAGCACCCCTCCCAGATAAACACACTTATTGTGAAGGTATACATCCTGCTGACTGTTGCTTTGGGTCACGGTTCTGATTTCCCACAATGCTTTGTGTCTGCTTTCGTGGCAGGAAGGCAACAGCAAAAACAGTAAACGTTTGTAATCCATACTAAAATTTTGTATGTATTGATTTACTTGTATTTTACTTTACAATCGGAGCTCCTTTTAAAAAATAAAGTTTAAACGCTGGAGCTCAAAGCAATCGGTTAGAGACTCAGAAATGATTTAAAGATGTTATGCTGGTGAAGACTGACATCTAGTGGTCAACTGCAGCAACTATAAGAAAATGCCCTAATCCAGGTCGAAAAAAATCAAAAAGAAAAAATTAGTAGGTCCTCTGGATGGTTCTTCTTTAGTGAAATGTTTCATCTCTCCTCCAAGAGACTTCTTCAGTCTGATGAGTTTCAGGTGAACTGGAAAACTTTAAAATCCAATGGAAACACGACAAACTTTAAAATCCACGCTCTTATTTTGAAGGGAAGATACTAGTTTCCTGTTCCCTGTGCTTTCGTTTCCTGCCAGTCTGTCATGTACCCAGAATGCATTGCTTCAGTTTACCTATAAACAGTTTTAAAATTACTTTATTGATGCTTCTTTAATGAAAAATCTACAACAAACAAAAGAAAAACACAAAGAAGCAGCCAAACTAGCAATCCTCAACAACTTTTTAAAGAATCAGCCGAACTAGCAATCCTCAACAACTTTTTAAAGAATCAGTCGAACTAGCAATCCTCAACAACTTTTTAAAGAATCAGCCRAACTAGCAATCCTCAACAACTTTTTAAAGAATCAGCCGAACTAGCAATCTTCAACAACGTTTAATTTTTACACCAGGAGCTAAAGGTCTGTTTCAGGAAAATCACATCCCCAGCAATCAGCGGTTGTAGGATTAAGCTGTAAAAGGGTTCATACACTACTAGTTGGCAGTGTTGTGCATACATTGTACATGAAATGTCAGCTAGTTTGTGTCAAATTGAACTTGAGCTTTAAAATTAGCTTCTGCTAATTTTTCTATGACTGAAATGTTTTTGAAATTGTGAACCTATAGATTCTCATAAGTGCTTTTGAAATTGCGGGGCTAATTTATGGAACAGTGCTGCCCTACTACTGGTGGTGGCTTGTTGAATGGTGTTGACTCTAAAAGGTAATCAGTTGATGTATGTCTCTTTATAAGAACTTTATTAAAATATGTCAAGTGGGTCATGAGATATTTTTCTAACAGAAAAAGTTAACTTTTGTAGATAAAAGTGAAAAATTCATATTAAGGGTTAGAGCTCAGAAAGTGTGTTGGGAACCACCCTGGTCTACTACCAAGCTGAAACTTTAACTCGAAATCTGTCAAATATTTTTGAGTTATAGCCAAGTTGGTTGAGTGATTACTGTCTGCATGTTTCATCAAAATCTGTTCACTAGTTCAAAAGATATTATGGTAAAAATACAGATAAAACAGACACAGGCTACAACAACATTCCCACTTCAGTGGAGTACAGTAACCAAACTAACAAATTTACGAAAATACTTTTATGATTAAAACCTGAAAAATCTGCTGTTTGTGTAAAACACCACAAAATGTTTTCAAGTTAAACATTTTTTTCTTTTTTATTCCCAGTATGACACAATTATCATCAAGGTAAGAAAACATCCACAAACCATTTGTGTGTTTTTGTTCATTTTAGTGTTTTCTAAATTCTTTGCACAAACACATTTTTACAGCAAAATATTGGGATTTAAATTATTTACAGGAAAAGAGCAGCATTTTAAGAAAATAAGAACACATTTTTTCTAAAATCAAAACTATAATAGGGAAAAGTGAAATCAAAGTGAATCAATTTTGTGCTGATTTGGGATCATCATTGGAATGAAAATCCAACAATCCAAATCAAAGTTTTCTAATTTTTGAAGATTTTACCACAAAATGTTGATTTTCCAGTGATGTCAACCCCTAACTAATGTCACTGAACAGGATCCTGACAACAACTGGATTGGTCGGTGGGTAAATCAAACATCTAGCAGCAAAATATTACAGCTGTTATACCATCTGAACTCTGAGGCCATGGAGGGTTTCTACCGGATTGTAGTGCACCAAGGTGAACAAAGATTTTCTCACAGCTTCAAGGTGCAAAAGTACGGTAAGTTGGAGATATTTTGGTTTTTATTTTTCTTCTTTGTCTGTTTGTGATCACATATAAAGGAAAATCTGTTTGTTTTCAGCTTTGCCTAAATTTGACATCCATGTAACTCTAAGCAAAGAAGTCAGTRTCGGACAGGATTCGTTTGAGGTTCAAGTATGTGGAAAGTAAGTAAAAAGACAGATTGTTTTTGCATGCTTTGGATTCAGGTTCCCTTTAATGAGTGAACCATTTTATGTTCGTTTAGGCACAAACATGGGAGACCTGTTAAAGGAGATATCAAAGTGAGGGTCTGCCGGCCTCTCAAAAACTACCAGGCCTGTAAACCTGCGTTCATCCAGAAAATCTCCAAGGAAATCAGCTTGACTTCTCCGTGCAAGACGGAACGAGAAGAGGTATGGTTTTATGGTTACAATCTCATCTTGGTGTTGAAAGTTCTTTTTATAAATGATGAAAATATGTTCTGCAGAA
>NW_013954128.1:35951-38342 GCF_001266775.1 Austrofundulus limnaeus
TCGGACAGGATTCGTTTGAGGTTCAAGTATGTGGAAAGTAAGTAAAAAGACAGATTGTTTTTGCATGCTTTGGATTCAGGTTCCCTTTAATGAGTGAACCATTTTATGTTCGTTTAGGCACAAACATGGGAGACCTGTTAAAGGAGATATCAAAGTGAGGGTCTGCCGGCCTCTCAAAAACTACCAGGCCTGTAAACCTGCGTTCATCCAGAAAATCTCCAAGGAAATCAGCTTGACTTCTCCGTGCAAGACGGAACGAGAAGAGGTATGGTTTTATGGTTACAATCTCATCTTGGTGTTGAAAGTTCTTTTTATAAATGATGAAAATATGTTCTGCAGAACGTTTATTCAGTGCAGACGGTTACAGGGTTTGTTCAGTTTTGTGTACACAGCATCATATAAAGTTACCTCAGAGCACTGAATAAACCACAGATCTGATCAAGTCTAAAATAAACAGGATACCTGTTTAACTCAATCAAAGTTTAACGCATCCTTTAAATAAAAATCCACCACCTGTCATGCCAAACTTTAAACTAAAACAATATTATGTCATGGTATGATATTTGGTGAGATGGAAAGTATTTGTTGTGAAGGACTCTCAGCAATCATACCAAATTTAAGCTCAGTATCTGTCAGAGACCTAAGGTCAGTTGGCTATGATGATCATCTTGAGTTGAGTTGACCTCAAAAGTTAACCAGATGTACTTTTGTTACATTTTCATAACTTATTTAACCTTTTTTCTTTATTTTTATGGTTTGATGATCATTAAAGGCATGCAACAAAGGCTGCGCCAAGTTTGTCTTCACAATGTCATCCTTCACCAGTATTGACCCAAAGGCTTTGTYGGATGTACTGGATGTCAGTGCTACAGTGGATGACAAGCTGTCATGTAAGTCTTTTAAATAATAAATCCATTATGGTATTGAGGAACTGTTGTGTTTGAGCAACATGTCTTCATTTTTATACTCAGGTGTTTCACACACACAGTGGGAGAGAATGAAGATAACGTATCTCATTGGAAGACTGTCTTTTCTTGAAATCCCTAACACTTACACCCACGAAATAGATCTGGTTGGAAAAGTAAGTTTGTTCTGTTCAGCTGTGGTGAAATTCTGATATTCCAAGTCGTTCTTACTGGCACTGTTTTGTGATTTTAACAGGTTAAAGCTGTTGATTACCAAGGCAACCCTGTCTCTGGTTTGACGCTGTATGTGCTTATCGGTAAAAGGGGGTATGATGTGCAGACCGTCACAACCAATGAGCATGGTGTTGCCAGTTTTAGCCTCAATACACAGAAATTTAGAGGTGATGTCGTTATCCATGTGAGTAACAACAGCAGCTCTAACACAGCAGTGTGATTCAGCATTTGTCCGTTTATCCTGCAAAAGTTCTCTTACATCAAATATCTTACTATCATATGTATAATTTTCTTTTCATAGAGTTTTGTTTACGAAGTTCATCCACATAGTTTTTGGTACTGTGAACTGGCCATATATTAAAATCTTTGGCTCAATCAGGAATAGTATACAATAACTTTGTATTTCTACCTTTTATTCAATTTGTTTTTTTAATTTTTATTCACAAAACATTTCCAAATAAAAACAGATCTTTTCAATTTCTTCAAAAGCATTGTTTTCTATTTGTACAAATCTTTTCTTCTTATGCATCTATAATCTTTTAGTGATTAGTTTTGCTAAATTTTACTTTTAGTTCTACTAATTTTTGGTTTCAGTTTGTGTTCTGCTAAATTTTATTTTCAGCTACTGTTCTGATAACCTTAGATTTTAGCTGCTGGTTTAGTCATTTTAGCTTGTGTTCTTTTTTAAATGTATTTTCTGTTTGTATAAATTTTCATTTTGCTTGTTTTGACCTCAAAAATTTAATTTCAGTGCTTGACATTCACACTACATTTTTGCCAGAAATGCATTTGTTTCTAGTTTGTTTCTCTATTTTTTTTACTAGGTGAGTCAAACACCAACACTGGAGGAGCATGAATGGAAGAATATTGCTTTCTACGAGCGTTCAAAGTTCAAAGTTTATGGATTAAGTCACGTTCGTTTATCAGTTGGATTTTTGAGGATTCATCCGTCTATCAGACCTCTTCGCTGTGGAAAGAAAGAAGAAATCACCGTTGAGTACAGTTTGAAACAACAGGAACAAAACCCAGTGGACGTAGTGTTTCTGGTGAGTTGTTTCTAGCTTTGTTCAGTGCTTCATCTGTGAGAGAAGTGTGAAAACAATGAAATATTTGTCATTTATAAATTAATCTGTAGGGACTGAGAACCTTGCAAGAAACAAGTTTTATTTAAAGGGATCCATGATTAGTTGTAACATTAGACTTTATTTGATAAACATTTATTTTAACTGTAAAATAAAGACTGTAAAAATAC
>NW_013954128.1:38922-40681 GCF_001266775.1 Austrofundulus limnaeus
GCCTCGCACCGAGGACCTATCCACGTCATCATTTACCCAGAATGCTTTGTGTGTAAATAAAATGGCCCCGTCCGTGTAATATAATTGTAAACTTTTAGTTTAAAATTTATAAAAACTGAACCTCCTACAGTATTTTTACAGTCTTTATTTTACAGTTAAAACATATGTTTATCAAATAAAGTGTAATGTTACAACTAATCAGAGATCCCTTTAAATGTGACAAAGAAACAACTCATTTTGGTTTAAGCCAACCTAATGCAATGAAATACAACTATAATAAATTTCATTCTAATGCAGTTTAAATAACATGGCAGATGAGTAACCTGATTTAGTTAGGTTTGACCCGTATTACAGTTCTAATAAAGCTTCATTCACATAGGCTGGTCTGCTTTAAGGAATCTCGTATACTCATCTAGAAAGCAGCGCTAGCAAACACACATGCATACAAATACACACTGTCAAAGAATCTAAATATCCTGCTGTATCTTTCAATAACTAATCTTTCAAACTCCCCAGGCCTTAGCCAGAGGACGCATCTTCTTCCATGGATATAAACAGTTGTATCTCCTCTCTCCAGGTTTGTAAAAACTGGGTTAGAGCCACATTATAAAACTTTGTGTTTTTATCGGTTTTACTGAAACTTGAAATGATGTATGGGTGATAAATATTTATGACAATCTTACTGTTTCAGTGAATAGTGGACAGTTTGTCTTCAAGGTGAAAGTGCAGCCAGACTTCACACCATTTATTCAGGTTGTAGCGTATGTGGTCCTCAGCTGTGACAAAGTGCTCTCCCACAGCGCTAAGTTCAACACCGAGAAATGCTTCAAAAATAAGGTCAGTGGAAGATTCTCTAAATGTGGTTTACAAACCTTTCACTGCCTTTTATTTTTTCATTTAGTTTAAAGCATGTCAGTTCTTGGTGACCCTTAACAAAGCTAATTATTAGCAAAATATAAAACAGCCTGGTACATACTAAGTACATGTCTAGTATTTATTTATTACATAGCCTACCAGGTATGTGCCCTGTAAATATAGCATAACTAGAAGCACTCGGAGAGTGCAAACCTCTGCCAAGACCAATTTCCCCCATCCTGTAAGAGTTAATGCGCAAAAGCAGAGATGGATACACATTTGTCGAATAAGTTCTGATGTAGTGAACATTTAAGCAGCAGTATGTATGGAATGTCTTCCCGGTGGAGTCTAATGTGGAAAAAACAAAAGTCGGACTGGTCACCCGACGTTATTCATCATCAAACAGGTGTGGGATTAAGCTCCTAAGTTTTCATCAGTCACATTTCACCATGTAAAACGTCTGTTTTATCTCCTTGTATGAGTTTGTAATGGTTTGACTCTCTTTATAAAGTGCTTCCTGGCTCCCCCCGTCTCCAAACTTTGAGGCCCGGCAGCTCTCTGTTTACAAGCCTAGTAGAGACAAACTGTTTTCATTGGTTGTTTCAGAAATGTGGTGTGTTTGAGGAACTGGGAAAAGTGGGTTTCATGGTGCAGTCACACACTTCCTGGTCACAAAACGTTCTGTAAATGCGCACCAAATGCGTAAAAATGCGCATATTATGGCAAAAATTCTTCATCATTAAATGTGATTTTAACATTACTTTTATAAAGTTTGAAGTCCAAGCTGTCCAATCCAGCTCACTGTTTTTACAGAAGCCCCGTGAAAGCATCACAGCTTTGCCAATCTCAGAGTGTTAAAAGAAAAAAAATTCCTGTATCCACATCGTGATCCGGAACATCACCA
>NW_013954128.1:41681-47182 GCF_001266775.1 Austrofundulus limnaeus
GATTTGCACTGTGTGCCTTACGCAAATGGGTCTCCTGCAAAAAAGTAATATTAGCATCAAGTTGTCTTAAGTGTGTCACTGGACCATTGAGGGATTTCACATTCCAACTCACACAGTTAACTGGGTGACTGTTGATGAACCTGGTAATATTAGAACTGCTCATGTATGGTCAATCAGACTGTAGTACAATATCCACAAACTGTCACAAAAAATAACCTGAAAAAGACATTCTTAAAACAAATAGATCCGGTATAGTCCCACCCCTTTCTCCTAAAAAAACACGGAGAACCCAACAAACAAAAATCCACACATTTGTGCTTATACTGGGGGGCTAAACTTCCTGTCTGGACTCCCGCCATAACTAATAACAATAACAAAAATAAAAAATAAAAAAGGGGTTCCCTTACTTTAAAGTATTATTACTGTTTATGCTCCTTGCTGTACTGATAAATAAATCACTAACTAAGATCTGGACAGACCCCCTGTGAAACTCTCGTTCATAGAACAAAAAGAGGAATGTTGTCCCTGAGAATAAAGTCTAAAATTAAATCAAAATATAACGCGGGACAAAAAGTCAGAAGGTTCATTACAACCTGACAGTCATAATGGATCGATGAGGGTTGGACCTGCGGTCAACGCCGGTCCTCGTTGTCCGTCGCCGAGATGATCCTCGTCTTAACGTAGTCCATTTCTTTATTGGCATCCAGGAATTCTTTGTTTTCCTCCCCATGAGAGATGCGGAGCCGTGCAGGAAAAAGCAGGCCATAGCGAACATCACGTTGGTTGCGAAGAAGTCTCCTCACCTCCGTAAACGCCGCTCAAGCCTTGGCCACAGCCGCAGTGTAGTCAGATGTGATGATGATCGGTGAATCTTTAAAACGAAGAGGACCACGACTCCGAGCCCGACGCAGTATTTCCACACATTCTTGATAATAGTGCAGCTTAGCAACAATGACCCTCGGCTTACCGCCTGACCTGTTTCCACCTGGAGAGCGATGGGCTCGGTCCACCAGTGGCTCTTTATCCATCTGTAGAACCTCTGYTAGCAGTTTAGCCACTGCTGAAGTGGAGCTGGATTCTGGCGTCTCAGGAACTCCAATAATCCTCACATTGCACCTTCTCATGCGCCCTTCCATATCGTCACACTTCTTTTTGTGCCCATCGACTTCTTCTTTCAGTTCCATCACGGTGGAGCGCAGAGAAACAACCTCATCGGACCAGTTTGACAAGCCGTCCTCCACTTCTTTAACGCTCTGTTTCACGTGATCCAGGTCTGCGCGCAGTAGCATTGTGCCATTAGCCAACTCCGCTCTCACTGCTTGTAGCTCTCCTTTAATAAGAGTAAACTCTTCAGCCAAAGCCGCTTTTATTTAGGATTTGATCACAGCTGAGAGATTGGTTTTTATAGCGGCAAGAATGTCCGACTTCAAGGAGAGTGCGTCTGCCTCACTGCGGGAGGGAGAGGAGGGCGCCGATGATCCGTCTTTAGCTTTAGCTGCAGTTAGCTCCGAGGCGGCGTCGGACCTAACAGCCGTCGAGCTAGAATGCTTGCCTTTTCTCGAGTTTGTCGCCATTCTTCTACTCTTCCAGGCAGGAATCACTCAGGGGTCAAGTGCAGACAGACCAAATGCTCAAAACAGCAAGGACATTCGATAGAGAACCACAAACAGAACAGTCAGAGCGGGAGCCCACGCGACACACGTCTTACTCCTCCGCCCTGGCGGCGGTAACAAGTTAATTGTAATGTAGCCTGATGCTCATAGACACTGGGTATGTACCCTGTAAGTACTATGACAACCCCATGTACCCCATATAAAACAGATACCTGATATGTACCTGTTACATATTAGATAGGTAATTTGAAAAGTGCATACAAAGATATGCTCTGGGTACGCACTAGAGCTGGTCGGTTCCTGAGTTCCTCGAGTTAATGATTCGAGTCCTAGCACTGAGTCAGGTGCCACAAATCCGAAGTGTATATTAACATGAATCCCAAATATCCTAAGGCAGACAACACAATACTGTCCACAAACTAGCAAACACACTGAGAAAAGAAAAACAACACAGTCACTGGAATGCTTAAGACTCATACATGTTGGTTCACTAACTGATGGCTGCTGTTGGGTCCTAGTTGATCAGTTCATCTCCCCAGAAACAGTTTGGACTTGTATCAAGCCAGGTTCGAGTGGTTCAGTTCATCTCCCCAGAAACAGTTGTGCTTGAGATGAATTGGGTCCAAGCTGCAGTGGTTAGCTCCAGGAAACACGCCGCTGCTCCGGTTTACTCACCAGATAGAGCTGATTTGTAAAAATTCCATCCATAAAAAATCAGCAGACTCAGTCTGAGGATGTACTGAATTAAATATTGCTCTAAATAAGTTGAAAATATCACTATTCATGTGGCAGATATGATTTCTGCACAGTGATCACGACTCTCATCACTCCCTTCAAGAGCAATTTTGACTCGTGTCTGACCACAAGCATCCAACTTAAAGCATTGGACGCGATTTTGACTCTGAAATCGCGTTCGGTATGAATGCACCATTGGTCTCAGGAGATAGTGCAGCCACCTTATCCCAGGGTGGTCGCTGCTGTTCYTCCACCCACAACATGACTGCCCATAAGTCAGGATCTTGCCTTTGCTCCCTGGACCAATCCACAGTTTCCATCACTCTCAGCTCTCGGCACTCAGGACTGGTTGTCTCACCCTCCTCTATGTCCCAGTGCCTTACTTAAAGCCTGCTCCTGGGATTCCCTTCGGTCACAATAGCGGCAGCCTTCTTCACTGCATGGACATTGGGACAGAGCATCTGCATTACCATGAAGATCACCTGCCCTGTGGATGATCGTGAACGCATAGTTCTGCAGCTCCTCCAGCCACCGAGCCAGTTGTCCCTCTGGTTCTTTAAAYGTTGTCAACCACTGCAGTGATGCTTGATCAGTCCGTATGTTGAAGGAGCACCCACATAGGTAGTATTTGAAATGGCAGTTAGCCAAAACAACGGCCAACAGCTCTCTACGGGTCACACAATACTGTTGCTCTGCTTTACTCAAAACTTTACTGTAGTAGGCCATCACTCTTTCTCCCTCAGGTCCCACCTGAGACAGGACCGCCCCTAGACCCACCCCACTTGCATCTGTGTCCAGTAAAAAGGGTAGCTGGGGGTCAGATGATGCCAAGATGGGTGCACTTGTGAGGGCCTGCTTCAGGCTAGCAAAAGCTCCTTCACAGTCCTGTGACCAGATGAACGGCTGGCCCTTCTGTAGCAGATGGAACAGGGGGGATGCAATACATGAAAACCCCCTCACAAACCTCCTATAGTACGAGGCCAGCCCCAAAAACCTCTTCAGCTGTCTCTGATCTGAAGGTGTAGGCCAGCTATTGATAACCCGCACTTTCTCTTCAGCAGTCCCAACCCTTTTGCTGCCTATGTTGTGGCCTATAAAAGTCAGCTCTCTGATCAGGAATCTGCACTTATCTGGATGCATCTTTAACCCTGCCTCTCATGTTTTCCAGCACCCTGCGAAGTGCTCTTACTGCGGTATCAAAAGAGTCCCCATGAGCCAAAATGTCATCMAAGAACACCAGACATTCTGTACGTGGAACACCAGACAACACCCGCTCCATCAGATGTTCAAATGTGGCAGGTGCATTGCACWGGCCAAAACAAAGCACCTTAAATTGACACAGTCCTTTGCCTGTGCAAACAGCAGTCTTAGCTCATGCGTCTGGGGCCAGGGGAACCTGCCAGTAGYCACTTCTTAAATCCAGAGAGGAAAACGAGGAGGATCTGGCCACCATGTCCAGGCACTCTTCCACACGCGGAAGTGGGTATGAATCTTTCTTTGTGACCTGATTCAGCTGCCTGTAGTCGACACAAAAGTGCCACTCTCCCCCTTTCTTAGGCACCATAACCACAGGCTATGCCCAGGGCTCTGAGAAGGCTCTATAATGCCCATCCTCTGCATTTTCTCCAGCTCCTGATCTGCTGCCTCCTGTCGACCCAGAGGAAGGCGTCTCGGACGTTGACTTATGGGTTCCACTTCCCCGGTGTCAATGGAATGCTGCACCAGAGACGTACACCCCACCTCATTTCCATCACATGAGAAACAGTCCTGAAACTCWCTTAAGAGACCCCACAGCACCCCCTTCTGTTTGTCATCCAGATCCCCTGCACTCCTCTCCAGGATACTCTGCAGCGCCTCCATTGTCTTTCTCTGGCAGTCAAGTGTACAGGCTGTGTCTGCACCGCTGGTCCCATTATCCAGAAAACAGGTGGGTTAATTAACCACCTGTGCCACCTCAGTCTGAGACACCCCCCCCCCCCCCCCTCGGTAGAATCTGAGGGAGGAACCTCCCCCGCATAGCAGCTTTGGGGCACCACGGACAGTTCTGTCTCACTCCAAACATCCCGGGGCCTCATATTGACAGTGTGTCCATCCCCAAAACTTAGTGTGGACCTCTTTAAGTCCAAGTGACAGTCATGTGCCCTCAGAAAATCCAATCTTACAATATACATTTATCCTGAACATCAGTCACCCAGACAGAATGTGTGAGCTCCTGACCCCCAGCTGTGAGTAACAGGTTACCCCTCCCTTGCATTGGTGCTAACTCCCCAGTCACAGTGCAAAGCTGAACAGCTGTTACCTCCATCTGGGCTCCAGGTGGTACCACCTCCAGTCGAACCACTGTCACTGTTGACCCTGTGTCGACCAAAGCTGTACATGGAACCCCCTCAACACATATAGGAATATGGCAGAAGTCCGAAACGGAAGTTCTTCCCACCACAACCCCAGACTTGGATATCCAGTTGTCTGAATCTGATGTGGTGGTCCTCATATAGGGCGTGTAGGACACCAATATGGGGGTGCGCAGTTTCTCGCCTACTGCACCCCTAGTCCGTTCCCCAGTGATCTGGTTTGGTTGGGGCAGTTCTTCAACAAATGCGCAGAGCTCCCACAGCCCCAGCAGGGACATGATCACAGACGTGGTGGCATCCACCGATGCTGTTCGGGAAGTAATTTCAGCCCACTTATGAGCTCAGTGACTTCTTCCACCCGTACAAGTTTCTCTGCTGCCAACTCATTTTCAGTCACAGACCTGGTCCTTGGCATCAACTCCTCTGAGTGTCCCTTCACAGAAGCCATCACCATCTCTTTCTCCAATTCATATTCCAGAGCCTCCTGAAGGATGCGTTGGCGCGCGAGTTGCGTGTGCGCGCGTAGGTCGGGAGGGGACAATGCCCACACAAACTGATCCCGTGCAAGTTCCGTCAGCACATCAGGCAGCATGTGAGCATAATCTCTCCTTGTCAGGCTCTCTATGTCATTCGCCAATGTCCATAGAGATTCCTCTCCCCGTCTCTTTCGTCCACTCAGTTCCGATCGTAAGATCGCTGGTCGGAAATATTGGTCGAACCACCACTGCAGCGCACTCGTTAGCACGTCATAGTCGCCCCTCTTGGTAGGATCCAGCAACAGCAGACAGGATATATATATATA
>NW_013954128.1:48182-53333 GCF_001266775.1 Austrofundulus limnaeus
TTCCTAAACTGAACAGAAAGTTCGCCACAGCTAACAGAAAAGGTTACACTGAAGTGAGGTTTACAGGTATTGAGCTAAGATAGGATGTGGTGGTAGCTGAGAGTCATTCACAACACTGAGCATGACATCTCATGATAGTACATGAGTTTGTAACGCTAATTTTGATGTTTGGCCAAAATACCTACAACTCATTTCACATCATGGAATGTTTTAGTTTAAAACTTGGGTGTGAAAGGCAAAATGTGGTTTTGTGGGTATTCCTACAGTACATAGGACCAAAGCCCATAATGGAATGTTAGTTTTGGGTTATGCCGGGTTCACATGGCAAGATAATTGTATTGATATTTGGCCTGGTTTTGCCATTCTGACAATCTTTGGGACACTGTTTTTTCTCTGTTAAAAAGTCCATAAACTATCACCATTGCTTCTTACTTGTCTGCCACGTTTATTTACTCTGAACTCACGTTTGAGCTCCAGAGGTCTTGCAAGATTTCCCGTCTGGCATTTGAATGTTGGTGAGTGAAATCTGTTGTTGTGTGGTGTGTTGTCTTTGCCGTGGCTGTACACCACACACTGTAGGACCAAACCTGTTGTGAAGTGTCTATGAGATTTTATCGACATGTCAGTCTTTAAAAATCAGCCAACAATTTTAAAATCCTGCCGTGTGAACCAAGTACAGCAGTGGTTAGATGCAGGGTAAGGGTCAGAATTAGGCTACAGAAATGACTGGAAATGAATGGAAGTCAATACACTGTGCTAATAAGAGAAATATAAATTTGTAAGTGTGTGTACTTGTTTGTCAAATGTGTCTCAGTCCTACTGAGGTGTCCTATCTTCTGTTGACTCTTGGATAAAAGCACCAAGTTCCTGAGACCATTAAAGTGATTGAGTAAGCAAAGATGGGAAATGAATTAATGGTTTATTCAATTAAAACAAACACGCAATCCTTCCCTTTTCATGGGGTGACTTAATGACTTTGGCACTTAAAATCACTTAATCCAAATGTAAAACAGTGTTTATATTTGTAGCAACACTTTTGCTGAACTTTCAGTTAATGTTGTCTTGTTTGTCATGATCAGGTCAAAGTGACTCCATCTGCCTCCTTGATGTTCACTCTCACTGCCAAGATTAATGACGAGATTACGTTTTGTCTTTGTGCCGGCAAGAAAAAGAGCGTCCGCTGGATTTTCACTCCTTCAGTTATTGGTGAGTGTCAGAGTTTTATAAAAAGCAAATTGAAGAAATATCTGTCTAAACCTTCTTTAGAATATTTCCATCTCAGCTTCACCTCAGTACAAAATACTTAAATTATTCAAAGAGACTGAAAATAATGACTTTTTGCTGATCCTTTCTAGGGGATGTGGACGTGGTTCTGACTGCTAAGGCTGTGCCTTCACAGACTCCTTGTTGCGATCAACAGGTGCACGTGCCAGAAAAAGGCCACACTGTTGTGAAAAAACGATCCCTTACAGTAAAGGTTGGTGACAAAGCAAGATGACAATATTTCCCTCTTAAGCATTATAATATAATGGCGTTACTATGTTTGTCTGTGTTTCTTTCCTGTCCACCAAACCCAGCCGGTCCAGGCAGATGGCCACCTGCCCTGAGCCTGGTTCTGCTGGATGTTCACCCGCTTCGGATGTTATCATCCATGAAATGGTCGTTATTAGGCGTTATCGGTCCCCTAGAATGGCTTCAGAATGTCAGCTGGTTAGTATGAGGCATAAAACCACTATCTGGTTAATATGAGGCATAAAGACACTATCTGGTTATAATATGAGGCATAAAGACACTATCTGGTTAATATGAGGCATAAAGACACTATCTGGTTAATATGAGGCATAAAACCACTATCTGGTTAACATGAGGCATAAAAAAACTGGTTAATATGAGGCATAAAGCCACTATCTGGTTAATATGAGGCATAAAACCACTATCTGGTTAATATGAGGCATAAAGCCACTGTCTGGTTAATATGAGGCATAAAGCCACTATCTGGTTAATATGAGGCATAAAACCACTATCTTGTTAATATGAAGCATAAAAAATCTGGTTAATATGAGGCTTAAAGCCACTAAGGTTAACTTTAGAGCAAATGAAATTGTTAGCGCTAAAGACATCACCCTCCAATTGTTGTATTTTGTGGCCTTCCAATAGGGCAATGGGTAGAGTGTTGGACCAGAGAGCAGGAGACCAGGGTTCAGGACTGACATGGACACAAAAGATTTATCACAGTATATTTTTGGTTATTTACACATTCATTGTCATTGATACATTAACCCACTAGGGGGCACTGTCAGGACAGTCTGAAGCCTAAAAGGCACAGTAGGGGCCCTCTGAAGCCATTGTATGGGACTGATAATACCTAATAACGTCCATTTCATGGACTGATAACATCAGAATCCCCTGGGAGGTTTCTTCCTGTTAAAAGGGAGTTTTTCCTCTCCACTGTCACCAATGTGATGCAAAAAAATCCCACATATTTACCCTGAAAGTTCTTGGATCACACTGCCTCCCATTGATTGTGTAAAATCTTCATATCCTCTGTATAACCATGGTGATCAGCTCACAAAAACAAAGCACCAATATTAGCATCTCTAGTTAAACAGAAGGTCTTCATGGAAAAATACAAGAAAGCATGATCTATAACTACAACTGAATCTGTAAAGCTTGCAAAACCAGCTTCTTTGTTATCTGTTTTCTTAATTCAATCAAACACACCCATGGATTCACTTTAACACAGGTTCCTTGTGTGCAACATGTGTTGTGCTGTGTTATTTTTAATGTGAATGAGGAAACAGAGAGGAACACAACTCCAGAAAAGGACAGAGATTTAGGGATCATTTACAAAACATAAAATCATGCTATAATACTAACAGAATGGTTGGATTTCAACTAAATAACTTTCCATCCCTCTTAGCTACAGTGAAACAACTCGCACAAGAGATTTGACATTTGTAAAAATTGTTTAAAATTTTAAATGTGAACACTACAACCTTGCCATTACCGACCTCTCTGCCAGCAGGACCGCAGTGATTCTCTCCTGAAATGTTTCAGTCACACAGTTTGACAAGCATTAGAGATGCTGCAACAGTTAATTTCTCATCAACATCATGCATTAAACACATTTAAAAAAGCATGCGTTTCATGGAAAGTTGGTTCTAGAATTAAGACTTTTTTGTAATAAACTGAAGGTTACTGTGAACATAACTGAACAAATCTCTCCCTCAGGCTGAGGGAACTGAGATCATAAAGACCCAAAGTTGGCTGCTCTGCCCAAAAGGTTAGTATGGTTTCTCTATTTTTATGCAGAAGTTATTTGTGGGTCTTCCAACCCATTTTTACATATCAATACTTTAGCATATTTATCATATATGACAAACATCCAAAAGAATGTCACAAGCTCTTTAAAAAGATCTATATTTTTCGGTGTTTATGTGACTTTAAACTGACACAGTTCTGTACATTCAATGAACATTACAAGTTTGAACTAATGCATTTTGTCTGTTGTCTATACCAGCAGTTTACAAGTACTCTTACTCATTTCACATCATGACATGTTTCATTAAAAATGCCCCAAAACTCAGGACCAGTACTGATACTGTATTTGATACTCAACTGAATGCTTTAAATACTTTTTTTGCCACTTCAGTAGAAAACAAAACTGAATGTTAGTTTCTTAATTTCTGCATCATCAGTGGCTTTTTTATAATAATACTTTAGTAAGAAAGACAAAGAAAAAGTAGAAGAGAAATATAAGAACAGTAAAGAGAGAAATCGATAGAAATTATACAACATGTGAAATGAACACCAATAACACACTGAATGCTTTAAATACTAACATTTTAAACTCTATGTAATCTGTTAATGCTCAGAGTTGGTGTTGGGGATGACCATCAGCTACTACCACACAAAATTATAGCTAAACATACACAGCCTGGCCAAAAAAAGTGTCCACCTGGATTTAACTGAGGTCTATAATGGTTCTAGGATATTTACCCCCCTAAGACCCTTGCCCCCCCAGATACTTATCTGCTGGACGCTTACCCCTTTAGGACTCTTAAGCTGGAAGCATACACCCTCCAACGCTGACGGGTCGACGCACAGTCACATGGTTGTTCGGCAGTCGTTTTCGCACACACCTTTCATAGCTCCAGAGACACCCCGCGCCGAGCTCCTGGGAAACCCCCCTCCCGCTGCAGCATACAACACTGCATTGAGTTTCTTCACGCAACAGCCGACAATGCAGAAAAAAAAGTCAGACCCATCACTCACCCGACGTATTTATTCACATCTCTACTGGTTAAAGCTCCACAGTTTTTATCAGTCAGATTCCTCCGTGCACGTCTGTTTAATCTCCATTCATGAGTTTTTCACGGTTTGACTGTCTTTATAAAACTCTGCTTGAACAGTCGGCTCTAGAAGCGAGTTTTTTCTTTCTTTTTTCTTTTGAGTGTCAGAAAGCTTTCAGTTTCAGCACAAACACGCCCACGAATTTCCGACCAATCACACATTACCGTCAACATGGGAGAGGGATTAAAAGTTCTGCCGGCGGGTTGTGCCAAAAGGGGCTGTCGAACCGAAGCTGCAAAGCCTAGTGACGTAATTTTCATCATGAAACTGCGACAACCTGTGCCGACATCGGCAGTTCGGAGGGAGTATGTTTCCAGCTTCACTCCCCAAGACACACCCCTCTAGGACACTTACCCCCACGACACTTACCCCCCAAAACACTCACCCCTCTAGGTCACTTACACCCCAGGACACTTACCCACCAAGACACTTACCCCTCTAGGTCACTTACACCCCAGGACACTTACCCCCACCCCCAAGACACTTGCCCCTCTAGGACACTTACCCGCAGGAGACTTACCCCTCTAGGTTACTTACACCCCAGGACACACCCCCACCCCCAAGACACTTGCCCCTCTAGGACACTTACCCCCAGGACACTTACCCCCCAAAACACTCACCCCTCTAGGTCACTTACACCCCAGGACACTTACCCACCAAGACACTTACACCTCTAGGTTACTTACACCCCAGGACACACCCCCACCCCCAAGACACTTGCCCCTCTAGGACACTTACCCCCAGGACACTTACCCCCCAAAACACTCACCCCTCTAGGTTACTTACACCCCAGGACAC
>NW_013954128.1:54333-54659 GCF_001266775.1 Austrofundulus limnaeus
GATGTGCTGGAGAAGGTCAGACTCTACCATCATCAATGCAAGATCTTAGTAAAAAATTAATGCAGCACTGGATGGAAATACATCTTGAGACATTGTAAAAGTTTATCCAAACAACGCCACAGCGAATGTGTGTCGTAATCAAAGATAAAAGCGGTTCATCAAAATAATAAAATGTGTGACTTTTTATTTGGCCAGGCAGTGTATGATTGCCCACTTATATGAGAGGCAGACAATAAAAATACCCTATATGTTTTCTGCTCATGCTTCTGTGTTTATGGAGACTTTCATCATGTTTTCAGGACGCCTTTTGA
Organism: Austrofundulus limnaeus; assembly: GCF_001266775.1. Classification (NCBI taxonomy): domain Eukaryota; kingdom Metazoa; phylum Chordata; class Actinopteri; order Cyprinodontiformes; family Rivulidae; genus Austrofundulus; species Austrofundulus limnaeus. The sequence continues at coordinate 54,645 of NW_013954128.1, forward strand.
GAAAGAAATCCAGTG
>NW_013954129.1:0-1448 GCF_001266775.1 Austrofundulus limnaeus
ACCTTCAGGGCCTGGAATTCCTTATGCAGCACCTCCACTAAAGCTAGCCAGTTATCTAAACTGCTTAGCTTTTGATCAATAGACTCAGGTATGTCCTTAAAGCCTGTCGTTTCTGGAGAAATATTTGAAATATCGTCGGAGCTTGCCAAGCGATTCCTCTTTGATGTAGGCGTGCTAACTGACATGATAGCTGCACTGCCGGAGGTACAGTATGTTTCGGTTTGCCCATGACTATTTTTTCAAAACACTCGTCGATGAAAAAACTCTAGACTCTCCACAGTTTCTCCGTCCAGTTTGTTATAATGAAAAGTCAATTAATAACAGTTATGACATTGTAAATTATAAATCCCTGAAACGTATTAAATTATATAGTATATTTACCTGAGAATCAAGCTTACCAGAACATTATCTGTTTAGTTGTTTAAGCTCGTTGAGAACTCAGCAGCTCAGCAGCTCATGCGTGTGTCCGCTGGGTCCTAGTCTGGAGGTGTTAACTTTTATGTCAGACGTCAGAACGTAACCGACTTTTGTTCATGCTACAGCAAGAGCGCGTGAGAACACACGTTTTCTGTATTAAACCTTATTGCTGCAGTGATCAGAAAGCATCAAATACTGAATAAGACTGGATGTAACATTGAGGTAATCAGATGTGAAATCTCCTTCAGTGTGAAAAGCACATAATACTTTTTTTAACCAGTGAAAGAAGTCTTGGTGGAAGAGTTACATCCAAAACTTTATCTGTCAGTCAGTGTTGGAAAATCTCTATGCAATCCACACTGACCTCTCTAAACCCAGTGCACATGTCATGTAGTTCACCCACCATTTCAGATTATTTTCACAGTCCTCACTCTGTCTTCCCTCTCACAAGGGCATGCATATGAACTTTGTATAGGGGAAAGTGCCAGTCTGGAAAATAACTAATTACAGCCTGCCAACTATGAATACGTTAATAACAGCTTTTAAAACGGTGTACATCAATCATGTGTGCATCAGTCACTTTTATCCTTCCAGCTGAGTTATATCACAGTGCACAAATAAGAACATGTTTTAATTGGAGTCCTAATGCTTGCATGAGCTCATCAGGTCCAAGTTATAAAACATTCTGTTTGTCATGTATCAGCTCAAACAGGGGCAGGCAAAAGAACAGCAAGTGGTGTCATAACAGATGGATTGTTGATGATATGTCTCAGTGATGATGACATTAGACATCAGTGCTACAACACAGGCACAAGACTTATGTAAAATAAGCCTTCTACATACTTCTCATAACAAAGCTATGAGAGAAGTTTTTACCAAGGGTATTTCCTCATTACTTAAGTATTTTGACTGTGCAAAGTGAAAAGTGACACAATAAGGGAATGTTCAGACGAGTTCAAGTTGATTCATAAAAGATTATGCAATCATTTATTTACACAAATTGAACAGATCATAAGTACACCTGATTGTGG
>NW_013954129.1:3348-7429 GCF_001266775.1 Austrofundulus limnaeus
GTGTATATACAAGATTTCTCCAATGGAATATTTAATAGTGACTGTGGAGGACCGAGACCCAACCCCCAAGACACGAGGCAGACATAGGGAAGACCAGAGCCTGGTTATCTTTTGTCTAAGAAGACACAGCTGTGTGCCAACAGTAGAGTCCAGTTTTGGCTTTCAGAGGGTAGGGTGCTGAGATCTGCTGAAGAAGCTAGAGCGCTTCAGAAACATGAGATGGACAAGAACCATTTTAGAAAAATGTAATGTTTGATTACTGCAAACGAATTTTTTGCCGCCCCCAGAGGGGTCTGAAAAGGCTGTTTTGTGATGGGAAACTGAGCCGTCTCAGTGAGTTTGTTACGAACCTCTCAGTAATGACCTCAGGACAGATCTGAATCGCCTGGACCTCACAGTCCAACACAAGCCTTCACCTACAGTGAGACAGAGGGAAGTCTGCACTCTAGTGAGCTAATGAACTGTACCTAATCAGGCATTGCACACATGGTTCACAGAACAATCCTGGTTTAAAACAAGGTGACTTGATCATTTTCTTTCTGCAGTAAAATAAAAGTTAGTAAAAATAACCTGGCTCAGATGTCAACACCTTCTTTCTACATTTCAGGAACTTATAGGTTTTAACCTGGGTCTCTTATCAACTAGAAGAAAAGTATTACATTGAGGAAAAACTATTTTTATTCTATAAAAGTTTAAACAACCAGACATTATCTTAAATATACGTATAACTGTTGTGATTTGTGTCTGTGTTTATGTTTTATTTTAGCTTCTGTCTTGTCATCTGTTGTCTTCCTCCTGTCTGCCTTTGCTCCAGCCCCGCCCACTCTCACCTGCTCCTCATGTTTCTCTCCCAGGTGTTTCCTGTTTGTGTTCGTTAGTCTCACCTTTATATTCTGAGTCTTGTCTTCACTTCCCTGTCTGATCATTGTGCTGTTCACAGCCTGTGATGATTCTTGTTACTTGTCTTGCCACGCCATGTGTTGCCACTCCTAGTGTTTTTTGAGCTGCCCTGTCAGCATTTTTTGTTTAATAAAAACTTATTTTTGCCTTTTTGAAGCTGCCTGCACCCTGGCTTCATTTTTGCCAATTTGTAACAATAACATTAAGTCTACAATCATTTCATCTTTAACTGTTTTATAAACTTTATAGCTTGCATTTGTTGTTATTTTTACTGTTTGTAGTCATGATTCAATTAAATTGATTCTTGCTATATTTTCATAATAAATTACCATAAAAATAAAGCTGGTTCCTCATCTTTGAGTATTTTGGTCTGAGATAAGAATTCCCTGCATATCATATGATCTCATACGTTGGTAAATATGAGTCTGAGTGAATAAATGTTGGTCAATAACTGACCTGGTGACCCAACAGGTAAAAGTAAAGTGTAGGACAGAAATAGTTATTCACCTTTTCTGTTTCTCTCCTGAAGACTCAAACAAAGATGCATGAACGTTAGCCAAATATTCACACACAGTTAACCTCCCTAACATCCACTGAGTCATCAGGGTTTTTAAAGTACTTTGTGACATTGGGCTGTACCAAGCGTTATATCTATGTCTCTTTTCTGGATGAATTCAAAAACCATCCACTAGAGAACTCTCATACAAGGTCGTCAAAGATGAGCATCCAGATCAATGGGGAGCTTTCTAATAGTCTTTTCTTAAACTGCACAAGTCCTTTAGAGAGAAAATTGACCTGAAGCCTGAAAGGAATCTTAATTATACAGCACTCAATAACATCTGACTGCCAGATAATGTGCATAAAAACTCCAAGAACTCAGAGTCATTAATGTTGATTCTTATTTCTCCACAACTTTTAATGAGTTTTTAACACCTAAAAGACAGAAAATCCATTTAGGTTCATAACCTATGTCAAAACATTGACTTCTCACTTATACAGCACAACTGTTGTCATGTTTAAAGCGTTTTGATGTTTCTGTGACTCCCTGCAAGTGCTGAGTGACGGGGGCGGAGCCTTAACTACTCAGAATAAATTTAATGGGTTCTGTTCAGTCACTGATTTTTTTTTAAAGCACGACACATATAGTTTTTTCTTAGGTGAATAATCTTATATATTTTATAAACCATTGAGTGATTTTTATTGTGATTAAAATAATGATTTTACATACAGACTGGTCTGAATGGCTTGACAATGTGGTCACTCAGAGCATGAAGTACATTTAGTTAGAAATATGCCTGATGACATTTACAACATGTGGATTAACACACTTGCTGACAGGAGGAGGTTTTTCAGGACCTGACCCTGAACAGGAAGTGTTCCCCTCAGTCATGTAAGGGTTGTAGGCAGGATCACGTCTCGAAGAAGTTGTTAAATGTGGATGCATTTCCTGTCTCAGGGCCGACTGGAGACTTCAGCAGTAAATTGTCTTGGTCCACAGCGCTGTGTGGTTGTATGAGTCTCTTCACATTGCAACATTCAAGTATTGTTGATATTTGGTTTTGGTTTTCAACACGTAAAGGAGGAACTGAACACGCTTTATTTTTCAGCTCAGCTGTTCCTGATCCTGTTAATGAGGTCCAGCTGGTACTGAAGGCCTTGAGAGTGAACCAGCTCTCGCTGAAACATTTAGTTATTACCACTAGTTCAAATGGGGTACTTAAATATTTAGCTAACTACCTAAATACATGTATTTAGTTTGCAACTTAAATATTTAGCTGGCAAGTTAAATATTTAGGTAGCTGGCTAAATATTTAAGTTAAATATTAAGGTGGGTAGCTAAATTATTTAAGTTGCAAACTAAATTTTTAGCTCAAAACTAAATATTTAAGCCACAAGTTAAATATGTACTGTGTTAACTAAATATTTAATTTGTAATTTAAATATTTAGTTTATAAACTGACATTTATAAATGTATGAATCATATGGTGAAAAACTGACTTTGAAAAATAAATCTGTTCTTTTTTTCTTATAAAAGACTAAATAAAACAAAATATTGGTGGTAATTTTTGACTGTGTAACTTTACAAACAGCACCTCATATCTGATACTACTAAATCTTTATTTTCCTGACCATCTACTTTGCTTACCTAAAATTTGTTAATCTGAAAATCAGCAAGGACTTATCATAAATTACTGCTCGTTTGATTTACAGTAGAGATAGTCAGAAGTGTTCCACTGCTTTAGATAAATTAGACTTGTGCTGACTGATGAAATTAATGATACAGCTATGAGAGTAGAGACAGGAATATTTTGGTATAGTTGATTATTTACACTTTGATTTGCAAGTTAAAGCTTTTTTTGCCAGATGACCAAAAATTATGAACAAGTGATGAGATGATCATTTTGCCACTCATAATAATCGGATAAAATAGTCTTTCATGTAAGGCATGATTACTTGAGTATTATAGATTGTTGCATTCATCTATTCCCTGAAGCATTTGTTTTCATCAAACTTTCACTTAGTCTTTGATTATGTAATAGTTAATTATCGTGTCAAACTTGTGTGAATGGGACAATTCTATGCCTTTTCTGGACAATTGTTATTACTTGCCTACAATCTGTCAGTGTTGTGTTAGTTCACAACCTAACCCTTTATTTTTGTTCATGCCAATTAAGAACAATATTTAATTCAGGATGTTGAGATTAAGTAATTCAAGATGGTAGAACATTATATTAGAAATACTGTTCTGCACAGTCTCATATGATTGTAGAATGTCATGCTCAGTATGTGTTGTGAATGATTCTCAACTACATCATATAGGCCAAGATTATTACATTGACTGCCTTACTGTCATGTTTGTGTTGGTTAATATTGATTAGTTGTGGTGGCCATTTTGAATTGGATTACTTAATCACTTGAAGATGTACATCCAATTAAAACTGTAAGTAATGACAAACTGTCCAATAGTCCAACCTGTGTCGCAATATTTAGTCATGTCACTACTCGAGCTACGCCTCGACCTCCACACAAAAACCTCTCCTGAATTTCTAGTAAGTTGTTAAAATGTCAGGTCTGTACAGGGCAAAATCTCTTCAAATTGGGAACAGTGGGCCTCATGCAAGAACATGTTCGTATTCTTATCCTAAATTTTTCTTACTTTTGTTCGTACAAAGGGTTCGTA
>NW_013954129.1:16530-22785 GCF_001266775.1 Austrofundulus limnaeus
ACAGAAAGCAATCACGAAGTCTGTAAGATGTGGGCCCGGCTGTCATAGGCCGGGCAAGCAATGTTATACTGTCAGCTATCATTATGTGATAATGAGCAACCAGTCAGCTTCTGACATGAAGTAGGTCAGCTTGATGCTGACATCCGGAAGGATATCACAAGATATGAACAAGTGTTCATATCTGCAGGAACAGGAATAGGAACGAGTGGACAGTGTCCAGGTGATACATAATCAGTATTCCACAACAAGGCCCAATGTTTCAAAATGGCCAACATCAATGTGTGAAACAGTACAAAGGAAATCAATTTGTAATTTGTTTTCTTGGAAAATTTGAAAGTAATTTTAAAAAGCAGATTAGAGAATGACGTCCTTTAATGAAACATGTAATTCCTTGTTCTTAGTAGGTGGCATTAATTAAATGACATTCATTACCTCTAGTAGTGCTAGGTACTAAATTCTATTCAGACAAGTGGATTTAGGTGCGGATCAGATGCTTTATAAATGTACAAAAAATTGCATTTTATAATTACAAAAATATTTTTGATGAAGTCTTAGGTGTAGCTACAAGCAAAACAAAAACTCAAGCATTTCAAAACTTTTTTCATATGTTCTTAATATTCATCAATTTATTGATAAGATGATCTCACGGTTTAGTTTTAGACAATAGTGAAAGAAGCCATAGTCCTTGGTGCTCCCTTAGGTAGGCTTTGCCACAGTGAGCGAATTTGCACTAAAGATTTGTCTATTTCTTTAGGCAGGATATCTTTCCTGACCCAACTTTGGCTCAAACCTGAACAGTATTACAAGACTGCAGCACTGATCAAGTATACTGGCATATTTTGAAGATTTTAAACACCATCTTTAGCAGTGTTAGCAGTAGCTAGTGTTGACATTTGGTGCAAGATGATATCATCCAGGTTAGCTAACATTAAAGCTGCTAACACTGCTGAATGTGGTATTTAAAAATAAATTTAAAATGTGTTCATTGAAAGCAATATGGATGGTACCTGTGGTCCGGCAGTTTGAAGTGCAACTCAAGACACCAGCTGTGACTGCAAGTTTGATGTGTTGTAGCGAAGCATTAGCTGTGTTCAAGCGCTAATGGTTGCTAATGGCTGTGTCCAAATTCAGGGGCTGCATCCATTGAAGGCAAAATGTGTCACCTGCTTATGTCACTGTACTGCGCCAAAGTCTGTCGAAATACAAAAACTGCTTCAATCGTGGCCCTCAAACGTGTACTCAGGGATGGGTCCACATTTGGCAGATCCTTGGTGCACAGTTACTGTGGCAGATCAGCTTTGCACTCAACAACTTTGCACATGTTTTTATATGTACAAACCTTTAGTAGATCAGGTCCATAATGTCATGGCAAGATATTGAAATTTGCTGCATCACCAAAAGCAAGCTCTCCAGCAGAATGTCACAGTATTTAGCATCAAAAAAACTTCAACAACTTGTCTGTTATTTGACACTTTGAAGGTGATATTATAATGCATGACAGGATGATCTTCATGAATATAACATGGAAGGTGTTCCAATTTTAGTTATTTTCTAGTATGTTTTGATAAAAAAGGTAATTTATTCAGCAAGAGAAAAATAAAAGGAAGAATGAATTAATATTTTAGGATGCCTTTGAAGAAAATTATAGTTATTATAGATTAGTACTGATATTATAAACACCAGATTATTAGGGTTTCCTTATTTTATAATACTTTTATAATGTTTGATCTATTATGTGACAATTGAAATAATAGCTACATGTCCGAATTCAAATACAACACATAATTAAAAAGCTGTGTTAACATTAGGGTGAGGTCTTTGTCTGAATGCCTGTGATTCAGCCGTAGGCCAGCAGAGGGCGAACTCAGGCACTGAAGAATCGAGTACTGTATTTAAACGGGAACTTCCTGTTTTTCATTCAGTGTGGTTTTGACTTGTCTGCCGGTGGCATAATAAACCTCACTCACTCCAGAATTCTGGGTTGTATGACATTTATTTCCTATCACAGATCATCTTATTTAACACTTGTGTTTTCATCTGATTTAAGCCGATATTAAAACACGTATTTCTTACACCTTCACACCACATGTGGTGCTCAGGCTTAATATTTGTGGCTGGTTACAGGAAAACCAGCAACAAGTCTCCCCAGGGGTGTTTTGAGTTATTTACAGAATCTGAAGCTATCCAATGATGTTAAACACATGGCAATCAGAAAAAAATGAAGAGTATATGGACATTTGAATGTTGGTAATCTGCTGACAACATTACAGAGAAAACAGGCCTCAAAGTTTAAGAGGAATTGTCCCCACCAGAGGGCGCTTCCTGGGGGTGTTAACAATGGCTATTCATTTACATTAATTTGCGTTAACCCCGCCCCTTTCAGCTCTTTTTACTTTGAAAACAGCCTGAATTCATACACATTGTTAACCATTTTATAATCCCTATTCTGCTATTCAAAGCATGGGGTGGATTCATTAAAATCATTAAGATTGGAATGAGGGAATGTAGCTGTCCCAGTGGAATGGTTGCTGCTGGTTGGGTCAGTGGTTCCTGGGGCTGGAACCTGATCTGTTTGGTGTCACTTTCCATTGAAGACGTGGAAGATTTGTATATATTTGGATTTATGATAACCGGATTTCTGCTGATCAGCGAAGGCGGATTTCTGATTTATTAGAAAATGAAAGTGATCCTGACAGCAGTCCGGACCTGTGAGAAGCTGTTGGGCACAATGGATGGAATCGGCCGTACTGGAAACACACAGACTCAGATGCTGGGGGAGATAAGTCACAAACTGTGATTCTGACGAGAATGGCAGACCAGCAGCATGCCTCTGGAATGTAGGAGGGTTACACCTGGGTGAAGCTTCAGACGATGAGAGGCGGGAAGCTCACCAAATTTGGAACATTTGGTATTTTTTTCATCATTTTCAGAGATGCAGTAAAGACTGTAAAGCAACAAGAAGAATTAAAGCTGCAAGCAGCGTTGGCAGCCCTCACAGCTTGAGCGCTGCTTCGGCCATGTGGCAACTACGGGAGAGCTTGCATTACCCCAATTTGGCATTACACCACTCAAAACAGGCTAAAGCTGAGAAAAATAATAACCAATTGGGAGGATACCACTCAAAAGCAGCTAAAAGTAGGAAAAAACAATCGATAGGTTGCAAACCCCTAAAAATCATCTAAAATGGAAAAAAAAAATATATGAACCATTGGGTGGAAGCACCTGAAATACAGCTAAAACTGGAAAAACCCATAAGCGAACAGTAAGAAACCGCTCAAAACCACCAAAAATGAAAATACCATGTAAAAATGGCCTGGGAGGTCTGAAAACAACTCAAAACTGAAATTCAAAATGGCCGAGAAACCCTTCAAAAGCAGCTAAAATCGGGAAAAAACACAACTGATTGGTAGGATACCCCTTAACAGGTAAAACTGGAAGAAACCAGAACCGATTGTCATTATTATGTAATAATGTTTTAGTCAGCCTGCCACGGAGTTTACACACTGTTTAAAACACTCCACAGTTGAACTGTTAAAAAGTAAAATATGTTAGATTTTATACTGATCTACAGCTGGAGCTGCAAATTTGAGACACAAACCATTCATCTTTTTTCTGCACTTTGTAGCCATGTCATAAACTATATTAGAGTTATTGTGTTTATTTTAAGTCAAACTTCAAAGACAAAAATGTTTTCGAAGACACATTTATTCATGTTTATTATCTGACTTTGACATCAGATTTAAGAACGTCTTCGAGGCCTGACCTTCTGCAGGAAGTGAGATCATCACATCAGACGTCTCAAGGCAACAAAGGTCATGAGTCTTGGCAAGATGCATAATTGAGTCAAGACACAATTAAAAATCTTTGGCGCAAATGGAAGCACTTTTTGTGTCGCAGTTTTCATCGTTGACGTAATCTTGTCCTGAAAACCCAAAAAAGATTAAAAGTAGCAGAAATCAGACGTCTTGTAATTTTGTTGTTTTGAATTAAGAAAACTGCAAAGATCACAAAACACAAACTGTAGGATGCACTGTAAAAAATGAGCAGATAAAACCTCTAATGTATTGTTTCAGTTAAAGAGACGCTGTCTTTGTACCGTTCAGGTTGATATCCATGCAGTGCTCATTTCCACCTGCATTGTTTGGTTCTCCTGGACCCCAGTTAGTAAAGGTGAAGGGGGAACCATCGATCCACGTCCAGTCACCATCCTGTTAGAAGATTTCAAACAATCAAAAGACCTGTCTTTTCATGCTGCCTGTTTAAACTTTAGAGACCCCCAACACCAACTCTTAACCCGTACAGTATTGGTGCCTCCAACCCAGGTTCTGGTGTTGGTTCCTGTGGCTTTCTCAATGAGTCTCCTGATGAACCTGTACTGATCCGGTCCCTGAATGGAGGTCAGGTGTGCACCAAATCTATTGCAGTACCCCTGAGTAGGAAAATAAAAACACAATCAGCACATCTTCATCACTGTATGTGCACCAAGAACTAGTTATCCACTAACACCGCTGAGATAACGAGTCAAAACCACCCACTTCGGATGTTATCATCCATGAAATGGACGTTAATAGGCCGCTATCAGTCCCCTAGAATGGCTTCAGAATGTCCCGGCTGTGCCGCTTAGCAGGTTCCCCGTCCCATAGAATGGCTTCCGATTGTCAGCTGGTTAGTATAAGGCATAAAACCACTATCTGGTTAACATGAGGCATAAAACCACTATCTGGTTAATATGAGACATAAAGACTATCTGGTTAATATGAGACATAAAACCACTATCTGGTTAATATGAGACATAAAACCACTATCTGGTTAATATGAGACATAAAACCACTATCTGGTTAATATGAGACATAAAACCACTATCTGGTTAATATGAGACATAAAGACTATCTGGTTAATATGAGACATAAAGACTATCTGGTTAATATGAGACATAAAGACTATCTGGTTAATATGAGACAAAAAAACTCTTATCTGGTTAAAATGAGGCATTAAAAAACAGGTTAACATGAGGCAAAAAGCCACTAAGAGAAAATGTCATGTTAGCGCTAAAGACACCGCCCTCTGATGAATGTATAAAGTGGCCTTCTAATAGGGCAATGGATAGAGCATTGGACCACAGAATGGGAGACCAGGGTTTGAGGAACGCCACCAGGCAAGGACAAAAAATTTATTCAAATATATTTTTCTTAAATGGTTAGTTACACATTCGTTGTCATTGATATATTTACCCACTAGGGGGCACTGTCGGGACAGTCTGAAGGCTAGAAGGTACAGTAGAGATATTCTGAAGCCATTGTATGGGACTGATAACACCTAATAACATCCATTTCATGGACTGATAACTTCAGAATCCCCTGGTCAGAACTTAAAGTTTTACGCTTTAAACCATAAATAAGGACCAACAGGTCACACTAACCTCAGCATCAGCCCAGGATGTTGCAGTTGCTCTAAACAGGTAACACTGTCCTGCATACCGAGTCCATCCAGGAAGGCAGTGTGGCCGCGGGAGATCACAAGGGTCTGGGAAACATATGGCTACACAAACAAGAAATGAAAATATTAAACATGATTGAAACTAAGGCAGTGCCGTGGTGCAGCTGTTGTCTCTCAGCAAGAAGGTTGCTGGATCAAATCCCAACCAGGAAGCTTTCTGGATATAGTTAGCATGTGCTCTCTGTGCTTGTGTGGGTTTTCTCCATACTCCAGCTTCCTCCCACAGACCAAAAACATGCATGTTATGCAACCAGTTAACTCTAAATCTAAAGCCTGGGAGACATATAGCTACACACACAGAAGAAAATAATAAATGACTGAAACAGCTGTGGCACAGCCTGTTGAACCAGGAAGCTTTCTGGATAGGGTTTGCATGTTCTCTCCATTCATGTGTGTGTTTTCTCCAAGTACTCCATCTTAACTCTAAGTTTAGGTGAGAGAGTGAATGGTTGTTTATAAGCAGTGTTTATTTAGTTTTTCATGAATGGCCCAACACACAAAGATTGGTGGTCAAGAGGATGTCTGCTAGAAAATATTTTGAAAATTTAGCAGAAAAAACACCAACCTGAACGTGCATCACTAAATATCTGTGGATGTTTAAAAAAAACAACAACCCAGAATCAGATTTTGATCAACATATTTAATTTTAAAGTGGTTTGTAGTTTATTAATTTTATTTAAAATGTGAATTTGTTTCAAACCTACATTTCCTCCGATCCCCAGTCCAGAGAGGAGCAACATGAAGAGCAGAGCTGAAGAC
>NW_013954129.1:24170-26462 GCF_001266775.1 Austrofundulus limnaeus
ACTGAGGTGAAGCAGTTACTGTTCAGTCCTTTAGCTGTTGGATCAGCAGTAGCAGCAGTGGTGAAGCAGGCTGATCACTGCAATAAAATCCAAACAGGAACGACAAGACAAGACAGCAGAGCGTCCCGGCGCATCAGAGCTTTCACTGCATGTCAAAGCATTACGCACGGTAGTGCAGAGCACAAGCCTACAAGACCAGTTACATTAACTATTCAAATAAACAATAAAATCATTGACATCTAAATGGCAGGTATCTTACCAGGAATCAGAAGCGCAGACTCCAGAGGACAGAGGTCCAACAGAACAGCAGCAGGAGGAAGCCATATGCTGCAAACAATCCTGGCTGCAGCCAGCAAAACAGTGCTACAGGAAACATTCAGCAGGTGTAACACTTGAAAACCAACAAAACCACCTCGTCAGAAATGGCACTTACACAGATGAGCAGGTTTTGTGACCACCTGCCACACACACAGCAGGAACAACAGAATCTCAGTCAAGGAACAGCAAACTGCCCAAATATATAGCAGTCTGCCACGCCCATCAATCAGGGCTGTGCTCTGAGCAACACCTGCTGCACACAGTGGTGATGGTTTAACACCATCTCACCACATCCCACCCCGCGGTGTTGCATCGTTGCCCCGACGATGGACAAATATACCTGAACTAAACTCAGTTATTCTTACCACTCAAGGGCTTCAGGCCCTTAAAGCTCAGAAGCACCCTATCTGCCTGTCAAATTTGATGGATGGCCGTACACTATCAGCACTCGGACTTTTTGCCTTGAGCGAGCTGGACTCGGCCTGCAAGAAGTTCTATTGGGGGTCGCGGGCTGGCTGTGGTCCCTGGACTTTGCTGGCCAGATGGAATTGATCTTGGAGAAGCTGATGGACTGGCTCGGCAGAATTTGTCCACATTTTATTTGTCTGATTGGATTCGCCACCTTTGAGATGCACCAGCAGACATTAAGGCAGATGGAAAATTGTTATCGTCTGCCTGACTCTTCTGTTCCCAAAACAACTGATTACATAATCTGGGTCTCCCTGACAATGGCCTTGATCTGTTGACTAAATTCTTCCTGGCTGGATAAGTCAACAAGGCTCAAGCCCAGACGCCCCCCCTCTCCTCTCTCACCCGTTTGATTCTGGTCTCCTGAGCAGGCTGGGGGCTCACAGAATGAACAGTACCATCAATCTTCTGAACTTTGGCTGCGCTTGTTTAGGGGACTGGATTTTTCGGGGCCCCCCCGGTAAACTCACTTACTCCTCTGGCTAATAAATCAGTCGTATGCAGAGGTTTTTTTTCATAAACAGCATAGGGTGTCAGAGTGTTGATATAATGTTTTTGTTTTTTTCCTCATCTTCCCTTGTGTGGTTTTTCTGTAGTTTTTTTTCTGTTCAAGATGGTGCCACGGTAGGCAACCTGTTACTGCAGCTCCCCTGTCTTGAGTTGCTGTAATGTGCAGATTTCCCCATTGTGGGATCAATAAAGTTCTATCTTATCTTATCACATAGGTGGGCATCCAACTCCAAATACCCTACATATGGGCTGGAAAGACCATTAGCTGCAACCAATGATATAGCCGAGGGCAATCAGATCCCCGAAGACACAGTGTATTTGAAAACTGCTCTCTGCATCTGTGGACACCATAGGACCCATGCCAACCAGACCATGACAGGAACAACAGCAGGCCTGATACCACCAGCCACAGCCTGGAGAGCAACATCTGGCAACCTCTCACTGTCTGTCCCCTTCAGAACCACACCATCTCCCAGACACCACGCTCCCTCCTCCATAATGGCAGAAGACAACCTGCTTCAAGATCAAACAAATAATTAGTCAAAAAATATGAAAATAAATACTGAACTGCCAGTATTTTCTTGTGGACCACTACTGCTGTCTTGTCTTTCTACACAAAAGAATATAAAACAGTAAACTTTAATGATTGCAAACCAGAAAAGAAAAAAAAATGAAATCAAGTATGTGTCGAATGGTGAATCCTACCGACAATGCCAAATGTGGCAAGATGGATGGGTTTTAGATTTATTTTTAGCAACTCGACAACGCCAGTTGAGAATTGCAACAAACAAGTTTGACAAGGACGCTGTCAGGATCTGTGTTTTATTTTCTTAGTTTTCTAGTGTTTTCAGTATTCCCCAGTGTGTCACAGCTCAGCTGCTCCCTGTCTGTCTGATTGTCACCCTCGTGTTTCTCACCAGGTGTTTTCAGTTCATCAATTAGTAGGTCTGTGTATTTAAACCCTGTCCTGTCTCAGTCTGGTGTCGGATCATTTTG
>NW_013954129.1:28412-31558 GCF_001266775.1 Austrofundulus limnaeus
CTCTAACCCCCCCACCCACTTTAATGCATTTTTCAAATTTCGCCTTGGGGCGGAGTTATCTTTTCACCGGGGTTGGGGGGGGTACTGTCAGGATCTGTGTTTATTTTCTTAGTTTTCTAGTGTTTTCAGTGTTCCCCAGTGTGTCACAGCTCAGCTGCTCCCTGTCTGTCTGATTGTCACCCCCGTGTTTCTCACCAGGTGTTTTCAGTTCATCAATTACTAGTCTGTGTATTTAAACCCTGTCTCAGTCTGGTGTGGGATCATTTTGTTTGTTCCATGTGTTTCTCGTGTTGGTTCTGGTTCTTCGAGTTTTGTTCCCCTCGTGCCTGTGATTCTTCATATTTGTAAGTTTGCTGCCAGCAGCCCTCCTTTTGTTATTTAAAAATAAATTTTTGTTATATTTTTGAGCCTGCCTGCGCCCTGGGCTTCGTTCCTGCTAGAACCTTACAGACGCAGGTTCAGGATTTCACCAGGACAACAGACTGAGTAGCACAAAAATAACTTGTTTTAGTACGATTATTTTTAAAAACACAGTTACATTATAATCATCCTGGCTGCGAATAGTATATTGCTTAGTCCCCAAGGGGAAAAAATTAGCTTGAAACTGAATCACCAAACTGTCAAAAAAACATGCAATATTAAAGAAATAAAACAAACAAGTTAGTAATCAAACATTAAAAGACAAAAAAGGGTTAAATCAATAATGCCACACACAAAGGAAATCTAAATACATTAAATCGTGRAACAAATGGTGAAAGCTCAGCCACTCAGTTACCACTGAGGTGAAGCAGTTACTGTTCAGTCCTTTAGCTGTTGGATCAGCAGTAGCAGCAGTGGTGAAGCAGGCTGATCACTGCAATAAAATCCAAACTTGAACGACAAGACAGCAGAGCGTCCTGGTGCATCAGAGCTTCACTGTATGTCGAAGAATTACGCACGGTGGCACAGAGCACGTGCCAGGAATCAGAAGCACAGTCTCCAGAGGACAGAGAGGCCCAGCAGAGCAGTGAAGGCTGAGAACATTGATCTGGACCTGCTGCTTTGAGTTTAAAAGAAACAGTTTAGTTGAAGTTTTCTGGTAAATGAAGCCCGGCGTGCTAATCGGAA
This sequence comes from Austrofundulus limnaeus, assembly GCF_001266775.1. NCBI lineage: Eukaryota > Metazoa > Chordata > Actinopteri > Cyprinodontiformes > Rivulidae > Austrofundulus > Austrofundulus limnaeus. Next base: position 29,520 of record NW_013954129.1, read on the forward strand.
AGATCTGGACTTCTCCAGATGGGCTGGTCTGACATTTGGACCGCACAGGCCGGTAACTTGTTAGTTTTTGATCAGATCATTGCTACTGCTGTCCCCGTTTTGCTGGACAATTATGTGATACTATGGCCTGCCATAGCCCCAGGGCTGCCTCCGCCTCCACCTGGCAGCTCTCGTTTTTTTTTGTTTTGCGCTCTGACGTAAGACATTAGCGCCTGCGGTCAGTCGTGTTTCAAAGATGGAAAGAAGCGTGGCCCGGAGAAAGTTAGAATTAAAAAAAGGGAAAGCTCTGGAAATTGACGCAGCTAAATGTGCTAAATGAGCAACTTTTTCAGTAAAAGGAGGTCGTGGTTTGAGGACGATGAAACAGGTAAGACATGTTGAACTGTGTCTGCAAACATTCAAGTTACTTAATAAATCTTGTAGCGTTGTGGCAAATAACATAACGTTATATAATTTAAAATGATGCAACACCACATAACTGAGAAACTGTCTTGTAGCTTCTCAGAGTCAGAACCAAGATACAGAACCATCCTACTTCAGAGCCCACAGGTCCAGAGTGAGCAGGTAGGATCACTCATTGACAGAATTTTATTAGAATTAATATGATGAGTATGATGTAGACCTGCTTTATATGAAAAGTGCTCCGAGATGATTCAATGCATTTCTGTAACTGAGCTGATGATCTTTATAAAACGAGAGATTTGTGTTGAGCATTATTTTAAAAAAGTGATTTTTAGCAGAGCCAGGATCCAGTAGTGATGAGGGGAACAGGTGAGCCGTTGTAACAGTGTGTGAACAAACAAGCATTAGTTTCAATTACAACTTTATATGCCCAAACAATAGTAGAAACCTGTTACATTTTTATAATTAAAAGTAAGATGATAGACACAAAGCCCATAATTAAAAAGGAATATGAAAGTAATATGAATTAAAGGGGCAACATCAAGTAAAATCAACTTTTTTGAGTTTTATATCATGTTATAATGTTATACTTAGAGCTGGGCGGTATGACCCAAATTTTATATCACATATTTTCAACAATTACACCGGTTTCACTGTATTTGACAGTATGTTTTCCCTCACAGGTCAGCTGATAATAAAATGTACAAATGTTGCTTATTGACTTTTTTCTTTTACTGTACCTCTGTCTGACTGTTTCCCTCCTCTAAACGTCTTTTCTTCTCTGCCTGGTTGTAGACAGTAATCATGCATTTAGGTCTGATCATGAAGGGTTGAGAAAAAAATCATTATCTGGTCTATCGTTATGTGTTAATAAAACTTAAAAGGACAACTCACCTTACACACCAGTCAACTCAACTCTACTACAAAACTACTTCCCCCGGGCTTTTCACAATAGAAGCACGTTAAAGTCTCCATGCATTAATGTCTCCATTATAATGTCGCGCGTTAAATCTAATTGTGCACATCACTGAAGAGTTGTTTACTATATTCAGCGATGGTGAAAACAGGATGTTTTTTTATGTCAGTCAATATAAGCAGCTGAAACACCACCAACCTCTAGTTACTGCAATGTTAGCATGCTAATGCGCTTAGCGGTGCCGTGGGAAATGTGTCCCCCAGGAAACTGTTCACTAGCGGCCGCTGTGAAACGTTCCGCACGTGTTCAGGCTATTTAAACCTGCATGTCCAGTATTCCGATAATTTGTATCATAACAAAAATAAAAGCCGGTTTTCAGTACAAAACGGTATACTGCCCAGCACTAGTTATACTCATAAAAAACATGCCCAAAGCCTTGCTTTGACTCATTCATGCCTTTTTGAGAAATCCTGTAGTGTTTTTATGAAGCCATGCTGAGGAGCAAAACCACAGGTGGGGACCAGAAACACCTTTTGGTACCAGAAACACCTTTTGGTACCAGAAACACCTCTGGGACCAGAAACACCTTTTGGTACCAGAAACACCTTTTGGTACCAGAAACACCTTTTGGTACCAGAAACACCTCTGGGACGTGTCTTTAAGCTGAACTTCCTCATCACGGAGCACACTTCCCCACCCCCCACCCCACACAACCTGCCCA
>NW_013954129.1:32025-33668 GCF_001266775.1 Austrofundulus limnaeus
AGCTAAAGGTGACATAGATACTTTATTATGGTATAGTATTTAAATATATGTCTGAGAAACACATAATATTGGCCCTTATAAAGCTGCATAGTATTTAGACATTAAATATGTATTAAGTGGTTAAAAAATTGGGTTTCCTCCAGGTGCTCCTGTTTCCCCCACAGACCAAACACATGTACATCAGGTCACTTTAAGGCCTGGGCTTCCCTTGCAAAAGAGATCTGTAATCTCAATGGGATATGTCTGGTTAAATAACAGTAAAAATAATACATAAATACATCTCAGAGGGAAAAAAGATAAGATAAATCTATCATTATAATGTTATATTATAACTTGGAGCACAGTGGAAAATGGTTTAATTCTTTATTCATAAGGATTATATACCTGCAAACACTAATTTGTTTGATATTTAATATTACATAAAATGGCATTCTGATGTAAAGAATGGTGTAGAGATTTAACTTGTTCTATTTGTAAAAACTAAGTTATGATAGAAGTGTTTCCTTTAAGAGGAGAAAGAGATGATAGTTTTATTAGAAAGTCCAACACATATTTTTTATTAATTATTTTATTTGTTCTTTTATTTCACTTTTAATGTTTCAATACTTATTTGAACAGAATATAGCCTAGATTGTGATACTGTTGAAAAGGATGTGTTGTAAAGATTATTGGTGGAGATGTGCACTTATGTTGAAATAAGTCTACATTGTGAAGCAACACCCCCACTAGCACTGAATTGGAAATGTTTTAGTAAAATACACTGAATTACAAGGCTTTACAGAACAGTGCACTAATATCAAAGATTTAGAAGTGATAATTACATGAAATTAATAATATGTCTTGATCTATAATGGGCCGGTCTGAGGCATGAAATTGCAGGGCTGAAAATGAGTCCCACTCTGGCCCTGGGTAAATGGATGTTGATATTGATCTGGTTACACCAGTTTGATCCTTTAACCCTTGTTGTTATGTCTACAGAGCAGTGCTGTTAACATTTACTAGTTGTTCAGGATTGCGGCAGGAGAAAAACAGATTTTTACTTAAAGAACAGAAGCAGGAGCATGGACCCTCACAAAGCAGTGGTCTTATTGTTTAATTCACATTTAATTWACTGTATTGAGGTATGGGGTAATGCTTGTAAAACTATCACAAATCCTATTTTTATTTTACAGAAAAGAGCTATAAGAATTATTACTAGAAAAAATTACAGCCATCCATCTAATATACAGTATTGTTTCATGACTTGAAATTATTAAAATTCAATGATTTGGTTGATTATAATATTTTACTGTTAATGTACAGAGCTCATAAAGGTGTCTTACCTTTAAACATTCAGGAAAATTTTGTTAAAAGACAGAGCTGTTATTATCTTAAGGAAATCAAAAAGTTTGTGAAACCCTGGTTTTGTACAAGCCTGAAGGAACGATCCACTTTAATCCAGGGAATAAGATTATGGAACAGCCTGGAAAATGAGGTTAAAAATGACAGAACCGTATATATACTGTATATTGAAGAGAATGATAAAAATAGTATTCGGAAGAATCAAAAAGAAAAAACTTGTATAGGTCTTCTGGATGGGTTCTTCTTTAATGAAACGTTTCGTCTCTCCTCCAAGAGACTTCTTCAGTCTGAGAGTTTCAGGC
>NW_013954129.1:40009-42679 GCF_001266775.1 Austrofundulus limnaeus
TACAAATGAAATTAATAAACTACTACTATTATTGTTTTCCTACTGTTTATTTTATTTTATTTTATTTGTATACACCTGTTGGGATTAGTGTTTCCTGCTCCTGTGTTTCTAATTGGTTCCTGGCTCTTCTTACCACACCTGTGGATCGTTCCTGCTGATGAGCTGCTGGGCCTTTAAAGAGCTTCTTGGCTGACTGATCTTCACTGATACATCTTACCACTCCCCATCGTGGGTCATGGCCCTGTTCAGGCCAAATCAGAGATTTGGGTTCGGCACAGCTGGAGTTCACCCCACTCCTCCGGGGGTGAGCTCCCTACCGCATCACCCCTGGTTCTAATTCTACTTTGTTTTTTTGCACTAAGTCCTAATTTCCAGCATCACCATCCACACCTGCCACCACCCTCTGTGTCTGGGGAGGGTCACCTCCCCCGGACACCCCCTCCCAATTATCCCCTGTCTCGTTGGTTCTAAGTTTCTATTTGAATTTTGCACTAAGTCAAACTTCCAGGATTACACCGGCAACTGTCAACCTCTGTGTCCGGGGAGGAGGCCCCATCCCCGCACTTAACCCAGGAAATGTACTGCTATAACAATGGTTCTTAGCTTTCTATTCAAATTTTGCACTAAGTCCAAAGCTCCGTGATTGTCACTGGCACCTGTCACCTTCTGTGTCTGGGGAGGAGGCCCGGTCCCCGGACTTAACTCAGCCGATATACCGCTATAAACATGGTTAGGGCTTCTATCTACAGTGGCCTGTTTATCCAGCCAGCACGTGGTAATTACACCAAACTGGCTACACCTGCACATGCAACCAGTGCTTACAGTCAATTAGGAGCTGCTTCTCATGGGGTTAGGAGGTAAGTCCCAACCAGAGCATGTTTTTATGGTTCTAACTTTGAAATTCTTTTAACTTAAACCATTTTTATACTGTAGATGAAGGGCAGTAAGGCTAATCTTTGCCCACTTTGCAATGGTTCCTTTTTGGCCATGTCTAACCACTTGAGGCAGAGACACAACATCCAGAACCAGATGGAATGCAAGCTTCTTCTCAAATTAGCCCGCGGAGGAGTCAATATCAGGAACATAGAGTGCCCAGTTGAAGGCTGCAACTACAACCAGGGACGCTTGGAAAGACACTTATTCAAAGGGCACCCAGAACTCAGCGAGATGGATAAAGCTTCGGAGCTCTATCGGGTGAGGTGCAAAGTAACCATGGACTTAATTAGGGCCCTAAAGGAGGCTGAAGGAAGTTCAGTGGTTGAATTGGACCTCCAGTTGGAGGTGGCTAGCGCAGGAGGCAGTGAGTCAGATGTTGGAACTCCACAGTGGGCTACCCCATTGAGCTGCAGTGAGTTCCCAGAACCAGAGACATTCCAAGGCCGCCCTGACAAACCTTTGCCCCGCAGTGTGCACTCATTTCTCCAGGAACTCAGAAGATACTTCACAGGTACTCGTCCCAATGCTAAGCCGATAGAACACACCCACTCCAAAGCAAACCGGGTCAGGGCCTTTTTAGAGTTCATGGCCCGTGGGAACCAAGACTTGGAGTCATGGCTCTTCATTGACAATATTGACCGGATGCAGAGGTGGCCACTGAACCTGACCGCAGCCAGGAAAGTGATCACCACTGTCAGTGTTTATCTAAAAAACGTTAATCAGTTTTGGTAGTACTTCATGGAGACTCCTCCACATTCCTGCCGGTTGTCAAGGTGTCAGCAGGCCTGCATCGCCATAGCCCTGAGAAGCTGCCTCAAGGACCTTGCCGCTGATGTGGTCCTCCACCAGATGCAGGTCAAGGAAGAAAAATCTCGCTGGTCCCTGACTGCTGAGAACCTGTCTACCTGCAGGGAGTTGGTACGCGCCAAGATCCCCCAGCTACTGGGTAAGAGATACACCACCCAGATCCACTGCGGTTTGACCGAACTTCTGCTTAACCTGTCTACTCTCATCCCCACAGCCATGCTGGAGGACGAGGAGGAGAACATAAGTCTCCTGAGGTTCACCTTCAACAGTTGCATGGCGGCGTTGATCACCTCCACTTATGGACACCGAACCCGGGTACTTGCAAACCTGACCGTACAAGACGTCCATGAAGCCAAAGAGGCAACCACTGACTGGTTAGGTTAACTTTGCCCTTACCTCACTGCTCTTTCTCCAGCAGGTCCGGCAACATAAGACTCGATGGGTGTTTGGTGTGGCCCAGATTTACCTCACCCAGGAGGAGTTCGGCTAGATGGACAGGTGGCTCCAGCTTCGGCCTGCGCTGGAACCAACAGACGACTGCTTCTTCACTACAGGGGCAACAAACAATGGAAAGACCATTCTCAAGTACCTTCAATTGGCCTGGCAGGAGATGGGTCTGACGGGAAAGACCACCTCCACTGACATTCGCCCTGCTGTCGCCACCCACGTATGCAACTGCCACAGTACAGAGGCTCAGAAACAGCTGGCACACTTCATGTGTCACGACATGTCCACAGCCGACCGTTTATATACCTTACACCTGTTGGTAGACCAGTCTCTGCAAATGAGAGAGCTGTTTGAGCAAGCCAGTAGGTTCCATGTGTAGGGGTCACCTCGAGTGAAGAAACAGGAGTTCCAGCCTCAAAGCAGGTCTCGCACAGGCCTGAGAATTGGCAGGAACTGCTGAACTCTTATTTTAGGCCATGA
>NW_013954129.1:44800-47425 GCF_001266775.1 Austrofundulus limnaeus
TAGGTTGAAATGACCCGTCATGGCCTAAAATAAGAGTTCAGCAGTTCCTGCCAATTCTCAGGCCTGTGCGAGACCTGCTTTGAGGCTGGAACTCCTGTTTCTTCACTCGAGGTGACCCCTACACATGCAAATCCTGAATAAATGAGTATGAATTTTTATCCAGGCATTTAGGCTTTCTTATCCAAAACAAGGCATCTCAGTAGGACTAATTAGGTTGAACTCTCCCTTGGCAGCTAGAACCATGACCTGGCACACCGGTCAAACCGGTGTACCCACTCTTAAGCACCCTTCCCAGGTTATAGAGTATAGCAAAAACCGCTGAGGGGTGGCCCTCGTTCAATGGATAAAAAGAAAAAAAGGGACCGGGGACGCCCCATGGCTCTTTCCATCCGCATCACCAGCTTTGCGCACGTTGCACTGGCCACCCAGAGGGTCCGGTCTATTAGGGTGGGTGCATGATGGATGAGAACCGGACAGAGGGCTCAAGTCAGGGAGTCTCTGGCTCCCATTAGAGTCTCCTGCAGGCCTCCTCCGCCAAGACATCCCATCCAGGCTGACCGCACCATGGGTGGTCGACGCCAGACGTGCGCAGCCTAAGACAAGCATATGTACTGGCTGACAACTGTGATCCGCTGGTGTGCAGGCAACTGTCTCCCGTGCGCCAACCTTGTAAGAGATTGGGGCTGGAGGGGGTCCTGCAAAGCAGATCTAGGTGCAAAAATCAGTTGAATGGGGAAAGAACCCAGTGTAAGTAGATCAAGATGTGTGGGTAGGGCTCCGAAAGCTGCGCCATTGAATTCAGGATGCACCAAAATGGGTACCCCTATAAAGAAACGGCATTTGGGGGCAAGATACGGTCTCCAGACCCTCGGAAACGTGTTTGCGGTGGGCCGAAACAGGGTGTTTATGCCGAAGCGGCTCCCGGAGGCCCGGAAACCCTTCAAAAATGCACAAAGCCATAGGCGATTAATTGCAAACCCGTGAATGCCACTTAGAAGAGCAAAAAACCACAAAAAACTGCTTAGAACCAGGTTAAGGGGGTATAGGAGGGCAGCCGACCCCTCAAAACTGAGCAAAGCCACCCAAAACCCAGGTTCAAAGGAACCAGGAGGGCCGCTGACCCCTCAAAACCTCCAAAAGCGGTCAAAAGCAGTCAAAATCAGCCTTCGCCCCGTGGAAGACGCTTGAAACTGGGCAAAAAATGGTTAGGGAAAAGGGGGAACCTGCCCTGGGGTGATTTTTATCCATTTATAGGTGTTTTTTGCAGAAATATCAGCCAATGGGGTTTTTAGCAGCAGCGGTCGATAAAACCCGGTGCTGAGCATCCCGGACCGATCCCACCTGATCAGATCTGTTCCTTTTATTGCCTGGAACACATCCATGAGCTGGGTTTCTGAATTTTTTGCATTATTGCAGAAATATCACCCGCCAGTGGTGCAGGGGGGCAGGCGGCTATAAAACACGGCGCTGAGCATCCAGGACCGGTTCCACCTCACTGGATCTCTTCCTTTTATCCCCCTGCATCAGTACCAGCAGCCCCGTGCTGAAATTCACCCGTTTCACCCGCCGGAGCTCGCCCGCCGACTTTTGACCGCTTATTTCTCCGTGGGGGAACGTCCGTATTAGACGCTCAGAGCCGGAGCTAGAGGCTCCGCAATAAATGGACTGCATATCACCCGAAAAAGCGCCTTTTTGGCCGGTTTTTAGTTAATATCTCGACGGGGTAACGTCCCAGGAACGCGAAACTACTTTGAGTTTGTGGAGGAGAACTGTAGCTTTCCAAAGAAATTTCACTTGCCTGGATCAGATGCTCAGAGCCTGCAGGAGAAGCAAACGAAGGTTAATTTGCTGCCGAAAATGAGCGAAACAATGCGAGTGGTGAGGGTGGGTGAGAAAGATGGAGGTTTGGACTTAGTAAAATAACCTAAGTGTAGCGGGAGTTTAGGCACCTGGGGGACCGTAGTCAGCCTCTACTGCAAGCTGCAGCTGACTGAAGCTGAGAAAACCAGAGTGGAGAGCTTGTTCAGACTCCTGAGATCGTAGTCAAGCTGTACTTCAGCTGCAGGAGACAGAAGAAATCATTGCGGAGCCCGTAGCTCCAGCCCCAGGCGTCAGTTCTTGGAGTGGCTGGTCTTGTTTGAAAGCTCTGGTTCGGATCTACAAGCTGATCCTTGAATGGATTCTCTGTGACATTCCCCCTCAGAGCTATTTGTGAAAAACCTCCAAAATTGCGCACCGTCGGACCTCCAGCCGGCAGAGGTTTTTGCCCCCCTCACCGGGCTAGGAGCATCGGATCCCGGCTTGCACTGTTGGCTTTAAAATCTGCCCTACAAGCTGATGTTTGAACGGATTCTCTGTGATGTTTCCCCGCTGAGCTATAGGCAAAAAACCGCCAAACCCCTCATCTTATGGTAGTGGTAATGCCACTCTAGTTTGACTAAGGCTGCGCTTTTTTGCACAGGAGAACTTGGCTTCTAAATGCCCCGCTCCCATGCTGTGAGCCACATAGTGTCTGTTAACATTAAAATGATCCACAGCTCACCTATACAACACCTTCGTCCCCCTCAGCCCAAACTCTGCAGACATGGCTGAGGGAAATAGTTTCTTTTTTTTTTTTTTTTTTTT
>NW_013954129.1:50221-54701 GCF_001266775.1 Austrofundulus limnaeus
CACGACCCCAGAACCCCAAGCTCCCCGCGCCAACCCTGAACCCTCCCCAGCACAGTCAGGCCACCGGGTCAGCAACCCATGACCGCCACCACAGACCACCTAAGAGCCTGCACGTGGCCACCAGAAGAAATCCCCCAGACCCCCCAGGGCGAGAGCCACGCCCCTCCCCACCCAGGAACCCCCACCAGCCCCGCCCCCAGGAACCCCACCAGATGTCCAAAAGCCCAATACCCCCCCACATCAGCTCCACTGCCCCACAAGGCCCAGTCCAAGGACCCCCAACCCCCACTATGTGATTAAGCCGACTAAAGGAGCCCAGAGATGTTTATCAGATGTAGCGGCAGAGGCAGTCTCAAGACTAGTATGTTCTAATAAGAGATTTCTATACTGGTTAATACTAATAGCGTTTTTATTTTTCCAATTCAGGAGTATTGTTGTCTTTGCAATACAAAAGGCAGTGAAAATCATGCGAGATTTGTTTTTCTCTAAGGTGACATCATCTAAAATAGCCAATAAACAAACAGACGGAGAGAGTGGGATATAACATTTCAAACATTTAGACAAGGGAAATAGTTTCAAGATACATAAACAGAAATTGGCAGCAAGTTTTATTTAAAATATTTACAAAAAACATCTTACAAAAGCAATATATAGCTACGTTTTGTTTTTAGAACAAAAATAAGGTGTGTATAGTTGTAGCTCTTTCACATCTAACACTTATTACACACAGAGTTATCCTAATTTCTACATTTGCGACAGGTATATTTCTTGCAAACTGCACACTGTTTTGTGCTGTGGTTTCTTTTGCAGAGTGTTTGAACCTGACATTGTGTCATCTTTCCAGGACCAGGCTGGGGACGTGGCTTTTTCATCATGACCTTTTACAGCATAAAACGCTGTTTAAGTTCCAGTGCAAGGCCATGTATAAAGTCTCTTCTGCTCTCTGTGGACCCAGTGCAGGCCTTGTACAACACATATGCATTTATCACTGTCAGGTCAAACATGTTGTAGAACATGGCAATAGGCCACCTGCGTGTGCCGCCACGCATCGTACATACACGTGCCATCTGGTCCATGTGTTGACACCACACTGCAAAAAATAAAGTAAATGTTAGATTTGAAAAACAGTGTGACAAGTATAATATAAATATAAATTGCAGAAACATTATCTACATACCTTCATGGAGTTGTAATCTGTTACAGTGTTTGGTTTTTATTTGTGCTCATTGGCAACCAGCACTTGTTGGTGCATGATGTTGAGAACACAGACCAACTTGTCTTGCCAACTTAGAGTGGCACTGCCTGATTTGTAAACCTGTGTGGAGAATTCGGCCCAGCCCTTGCCAGTCTTTGCCAGAGGGGAATCTCTCATCTAATTTTGTTGATTGTGCCGAGCAGAGTTGTGTTGTGGTTTAGCAGTCTGTTAGCCAGTGACATAGACGTGAAGAAGTTGTCCATGGTTACAGTTCTTGTCTTGCCCAGAAATGATTCCATGAGTTTTATGACAATATTCTCAGGCAGTCTTTCTCCTTGAAAACAAATACTATATTTACTATCTTTTACTGTAGCTCTGAAGAGACTGTAGACGTGTTTCCATCAAGGCTTTTTGATGCGCATTTAGAAGTGTCGCATTAAAAAATGCGAAAAAAATTTGGTCGTAAACAGCAAATTTCGAAAAAAGATCATCAGTTCGCTAAAAAGTTTTTACGCTCGCTTCAGGTGGTTTTGGGGTTTTTCGAAAAACACAATGCGCAAAAGTAGAGATGGAAACACTTTTGCCGAATAAGTTGTGATGTAGCGAACATTTACCTCACGTAGCTGATCTGCTGTTCCCCAGTTCCGGTACCAGTGCCGGGTCGGCTCCAGCCGCGACTGGCAGCAAAACCCTCTTCCTGCTGTTTGCATCTTATCAGTAATCCCGTAACGTGAAGAAAATTGCATTTCTTTCTCTACGTCTCCAGACAGCAGTAACATCACCAAAACTAGTTGATAACAGAATAATTACAACTTTCCTGATAGTAGCAACACATTCCTAATAACTTCTCTCCATTATCCTGAGATGTGTGGACACTACGAGTTTAGCGACGGTTACTTCCTGTTTACTACGCACATGCGTGTGACGTAATTGATTCGCTTCAAGCCAGTTGATGGAAACTCCGTTTGATTTGCATTTCTTAATTATTTCCTTTTTGCGAAATTATTAAAATTTGCTCAAAATTCGAATTAAAATTGGATGGAAACACGATTAGTGACATAGATGTGAAAAAGTTTTCTATGGTTACAGTTCTTGTCTTGCCCAGAAATGATTTCATGACTCTCATGACAACATTCTCAGACAGTCTTTCTCCTTGAATCAAATACTATATTTACTATTTTTTACTGTAGCTCTGACAAGACAGTGGCATCCTTCTATGTTGTTTGTAAATATACACCACATCTTCAGAGCAAAAACGTGAATAGGAGCCCTTGAGAAAGAGTGAGAACGTGTAGTCGGGGTGGTGGGTATGTCTGGGTCATCTGCAAGCATATGTATAACAAGCATATGTATAACAAGCATATGTATAACAAAGGGCAACTAAAAGTCCTCATATTGTTAAGCAGAAGGAGGGGCATTGTCCTCAGGATCTCAAAATTCCAGTCTCTTTAGTGTGAGTACTTCTACCTACTCAATACTTACCTGTATTTTATCTTGTTCCCTCGAGGTGTTGAGCCACACCATGAAGTCAGTCTCCTGTCCTTCTGCGTAGTGATGCCAAAACGAGGCTTCATGAACCAATGGGGCTTTCCAGCTCAAAAGGTTCATTACCCAAAGCCTTGTTGACTCGTTCTCACTAGTGACACCTTGAAAGGGTTTTTCTTTATTATATTACATTAAAGTTCATTGTGTGTGTATCAAATAAAGTTTTGAGTACATTACAAATGTTGGTACAAAATGTGTTTTCTACACAAACAGGAAAGCAAGCGATGAGAACTGGCCTGCCTCAAGGCCNGCAACCTGCACAGGATTCGGATGTCAGCCTGACACATATTTGCACAGTAAGTGGGCGAGGAAACTGGACCCTGACCCCGATCACCAAACATGTTTTTGACCAGAGTGACACACACACAGTGAAAGTAAACAGGTCATGACATTGATCAATTCTATAAAAGTACTTATTTTAAAACTTTTAACACATGATGAACTGATTATTAACAGAACACAAAATATTAGTTAAAAGTGTTCCATATTTCAATAGTGCCTTCCTTTTAAATATGATGACCATTCTTTTTTAAAGTATTGTATAAACTGTTCATCCTCAAGCAGTGATGTCTCCAGTTTATATTTTTTGGTATTTCTTTCCTATTAACTAGAGTTAAAGAAACTGGTGCGTGATCACTAACAGCAATAGGGTAAATTTCACTGTTCGAAATGTTGCTTAGTAATGCATTACTGACTAAAAAATAATCTAGACGAGAGAAAGAGTGATGAACATGTGAGAAGAAGGTATATTCCTTGCTGTTATGGTGAAGAGAACGCCATGCATCGCAAAGTCCATAATCACTCATGTTCTGTTTAACTACATTTATAGACTGCCAACTGCGCTGAGTTCCTGCTGCATTCAGCCTGTCTATGTTATCATTTAGACCAAAGTTGAGGTCACCTCCAAGAATTAGTGAGCAATCACGTTGATCTGATAGCTCCGAAAAGAAATCATGAAAAAAAGAGGCGTCATCAACATTTGGGCCATATAAGCTAACGATACAGAATTTTTGATTATGAATAGATAATTTAATTATTATDTATCTCCCCTCTGGATCTGTAACTGTATCTAATACCGTGAAATTAATATTTTTATGTATTAATATTGCTACTCCCCTCTATCTTGAGTTACGTATAGCTTGTACGTATAGGATGAAAATACATTAGGAAACTCAGGAGATATAAAATCGTGCACAGTTGAATCTGATTTATGAATCTCTTGCAGTAAGACAACATCTGCCTTTAATCTTTTAACTTGATCAAAAATCCTATATTTTTTCTGCTGGCTTCCGGCTCCATTCACATTCCAAGTGACAAATCTTAGTGAGCCCATACCTGTATATGAGAAAATAAAGTTATGCCACACCTGTTATCATAAAGATACCAAGACCCGGACACCAATATAATCTGAGTTGAAATAACAATAGATGAAAGAGTATGTTTTAGGAAGCAGTAAAGCAAGTGCTGCAGGTGAAAGTAAGTGAAATCTGTCATGTTTAATTATGAACTGTCTGTGTGTATGAGATATGGGTGTGCGTGAGTCTGTGTGCTTGTGTACAAGTAATTGCTGTATGAGGAAAAAGAACAAGAGGAAAAAATAGTGATGTAGTTGAAAGAGAGAAAAATAAAATAAAAAGAGAAAAAAACAACGAAAATAAGAAAAACTCAAAAGAACCACCATAACTCCGTGCTCCACCAAAAGTGCAAACCACCATCTGAGCTGTGCTTTACATTTTAATT
>NW_013954129.1:55571-58806 GCF_001266775.1 Austrofundulus limnaeus
AAAAGGATGCAAAGATTAGTATTTATGTAAAAAAAAATAAAAAATAATAATAATATATTTCAGTTTTTTTCCCTTAACTGAATCGTGTTTAGTTTAAGTTTACCAACCTTCCGCCATATTACTCACGCACAGCTCTCACGAGGTCTCAGTAGCAGCTCATCCCCAAGTTTGAGTTTGAGAGTCTGTCTTTCTGCCCCTTCTCCCCAATCTGACCACATATTTTAAATTTTCTCTTTATGGTCACTTCAGGAAGCCTGTTCCCTGTGACTGGCATCGCATTTTCAGTCACTGTTGTCTGTTTTACTAATACATTCACTCAACCTCCTCACTTCCTCCTGTAAAGCTTGGCTGTTACTGTGGAGCTGTGAATATTTTTCTGCTAAGTCCATTTGTTCTGTTTCAACTTGGCTACTTTGTGATGTGTCAGATGTTGCTTCCACTTCTGTAGTAACTTTAGAATGTCCTAATATCTGTTTAATTGTTTTTGACATTCTTTGAAGATAGGACCTCACTACTTCATTTTATTCATCATTAATCACAGCATCAATGGACTCTGTTATTAATTTAATTAACGCTCGCCTTGTTGCTGCATGTCCACATTGGATTTTAGCCTCTGCACACACTTCTTTGAGTTGATCCAACTGCAAGAGCCATAGCTGCTGAGACACGGTCTCTGCCAGTTGCTCCATATTGGTCATGCGCAGTGCATGCGCATTCCCGCCGCTGCTCGCACCCGTCGGCATCATTCAAAGAGTCCCGCGCTGCGGCGTCAATAATCTTGGTGGAACCTCCAATATTTTGTTGCACACCCGAACAATATGAGACATGGACGCGTGCATGAGTTTAGAAAAACTTCTTTACTCTTCGTTTATCTGGAAATATAGAAAACAGGCACATAAATCCGACGTGCTTCACACTGCAGGCTGCGACGATCTACTGAACAATGAACACGTTTTGCTAACTGCAGCCCCGTTCTCGATATTAACATAAAAGTTTCCTCATTTACATAAACATGACGTTGGTCGTCTTGAACTATTCATCTTAATGTTACAACAGTAAACATATCTCCTGATAACTTCCCTCTGCTTTAGCTCACCTGGAAATACAGAAAACAGGCACATAAATCTGACATGCTTCACACTACAGGCTGCGACGATCTACTGAACAATGAACACGTTTTGTACACTTGCTCAAGACTCAGGGCTGTCCTCAGTGCCTGTTTAAACTGACCTTATTCTGATCATAATTTCCCCTCTGCTAGACCTCTACAGTTATCAACAAATCTTAATTCAGTTCAAGATGATCACAGAAAAATGTAATTTACATTACAAAACAAAATAAAACAAAATAACAAAATATTCCCCAGGAATGTGTGTGTGTGTGTGTGTGTGTGTGTGTGGGGGGGGGGGGGGTCATGTCCTACAACACAAATATAGCTGGTCCCCTACACATATATTGCATTGTGCACTGCTGGCATCAATCTTCATAAAATGAAGCCACACTTTTGACCTCGGTGGCATTTTTGGAGCAGCTCACTTTGACAACTCGCTACTACTTTACAACACAGATACACGTGACGTGAATCCCATTTGTGGGTGTAACCACACTTACTGCTTCCCGCAACCACATGTAACCTTGCAGCCAATCACTGAAACTTGGCACTGAAATGGGAGGCATATTTTGATATTCGGTTCTACCGAAGCATTTTGGTCGGTACCATAACAGAACCAAAGTTCGGTACCCATCCCTACAGTGAAATGCTGCTTTCCCTGCCTCAGCTGCCCAATGGTTTGCCAGAATATTCTTAGAGCCAATTGAGTCTTAATCCAAGTCCTCACTGAACTTCTCCTACATCTGAGCCTCTGCATCTGATAAACAACAAGGGCTGCAGCCTGCTTGACTTGCAGGTACCTCTCAACTGCCTCAGGAGTCCTACCAGCCAACAAGGCTCAATAGGATTCTTTCTTCAGTTTGACAGCCTCTCTCACCCGTGGCATACATTACCAGATTTGAGGATGGCCACCATGAGCGGGACCAACAACCTTGTGGCCACAGTCCAGGACAACTGCTTCAACAATGCAGGTGCAAAACATGACCTACTCAGACTCAGTGTCCCCTGCTTTTGCTCAGATGAGGTTGAAGTTCTCGCAGAAGTTCTCCATCCTTCTGATAGCTTTTTCTGACAGGTGTGACCAGTAAGTGCCTTTTACCTGTTTGGGCCTACCAAGTTAGTGGTTTGGGTACTCTGTATTGCTCTTCCACTTGTAGGCAAATGGCTATCAGGGCCTGTCCCCCCACCCAAAGGAGTAGGGAAGATACCTCTTCTCACCAAGGAAAATTCCCAACACACAGGTACCAAGCCGAGGGGTATAAATAGACTCATACCATCTCTCTGCCTCTCACCATGGGGCAAATCCGATGTGTCAACAAGACTGGTTCTAGAGCCCATGCCATATCTTCACCATATCTAGTCTGTACTTTTCAATTTCACACAGAAGTTCAGGCTTCTGAGAGACACCGGAGAAGTGACATTTTATGTCCTAGGTGCTATGGCATTCAAACTCCATTCTGACTAGCAGTTAACTCATCAGTCTGGTCATAAGTTCAACAGCTGTGACACTTCTGATGAAGACAGAAGTAGGACATCAAAACATGTCAGGTATGTGAATCTGGCATGGGAACAAAATTCTCTAAGTCAGCCAAGGTGCTTGTAATTACTCATGAATATCTGCTAAATTTAACCAGGTGTTTCAATGCCTTTAAATTACACAATCATTTTAGTGGATAAACTTGTAAGTTTGGTTAAAATAAATAAATAAATAAACAGTTAAAATGTTTTTATTTTCTTTGCAGCAGTGAACTTGTGCTATCATTTTCTAAAATAAATATATCAAAGCTCCTGTTGAAAACACTAAAACGACAGCAAAGCTGTTTAAAACCTCTCTTTTCAAAGAATGTCTTCAGTCCTAAGAACACCAAACTGTAACTTTTAATAATGTCATGTATACATTGTACTCCTATTTAAATGAAAATGTTTGACCTGTAAGCAGTGTAGAGAACTATATGGGCTCTACACTTCTCAAAACTTAAAGTTATGAGGAAATCATCTTTCTGTGTAGGGAGTAAATACCTTTCTGTGTAAATGAGAGAAATATACACACACAGTGGGCCTCATGCAAGAACCGTTCGTACGCACAGATTTGTTCTTAAATTGTGCGTACGAGTGATTTAGGAG
>NW_013954129.1:59806-61233 GCF_001266775.1 Austrofundulus limnaeus
AACAAAAGTAAGAGAAATTTAGGATACGAACATGTTCTTGCATGAGGCCCATTTATTTATCGTACTCAGTAGTTCAAGTTTTCTAAAATAAATGATATTTATTTACAGAATAAAATTAACTACTTACATACAAATTAATGTGAATAATCAGCACTTTATGAGTTAAAACATCAACAAGAATCACATACGCGTCCGTATCGATTAATGTAAATATGACAACTCAGAACAGTAAACTTTAGGTTTGAGATCTTGATAAAGCACATGTTCACAGGCACATGGACTTATGGCAAGGTTTTAAGCTTAAGAAAAGTAAGAACAAGGAGGATTAGTTTAGTTATAAGGATTATCAATTATCTTATCAAAGTGTGAAAAACCAGAACAACACAGGATATCTGCAGACGTTTCAGCCCAATTCCGATATGTTTGTCAAAACATTCAGCTTTACCTTTTGGGGGTTTCGACTGCCAGGTTTAAGTGTATGAGAAGAATTCACCTAGATGAGTTAGAAGGCCCGGTCAGGACTGTCTCACGCCTTCAGTAAAACCTCCAAGTTTTGTTCAACTGCATCTTCTGGAATCTGCCTCGGTCCATCAGAAGTTTCAAAATAATGGAGCTTCAAAGCTGGTTATTTTGAGGTCAAGACTGAAGGTGTCTTGGGTCCGTGTACATACAGGCAGTTGCTTTTTTCATTTGAAACAAAAAATGAAAAAAAATCACATTTTTTTTCCGTTTTTCGTTTATTGAACCAAAACGAAAATACGGATTACAAACAATCCGTGTATGGTTCGTTCTTTGGTTTTTTTCATTTCAAAATAAAATTGCAAAAACAAAACAAGCATGTTGGGTTTTTGGGTCAGTGTATCTTTTGGTCATTGGATTTTCATTTTAGAAACGGGTATTAAAAAACAAGAAATGAGTGGTTATTAGATTTTTGTTTTAAAATATAGAAATTAAAATTAAAATACAAAGCGTTTTTCATTCTTCGTGTCAAAAACAGATGAACAAAATTTTTAAAATGTTTGAGTTTCATTTTCTGTTTCAAATAGCAAAAAAGAAAATTACTTTAAAACAGAAATKAAAAAAGCCTCGTTTGTTCATATTCCATGACAGGTTGTGGCAACTTACTGTATCACTACAATAAACTTTTCACCTGAGGGGTGCTTACAGTATCGAAGTTATTTAATGAACATTCCATTACATACAGCGGGTAAAATTAGTATTGAACATGTCACCATTTTTCTCAGTACATATATTACTAGAGGTGCTAATGACATGAAATTTTCACCAGATGTCGGTAACAACCCAAGTGATCCATACATACAAAGAAATCAAACCATAAATGTCCAGAGATTAAGTTATTTTTAATAATGTGGAATGGCACAGGGGAAAAAATATTGAACACATCAAGAAAGGGAGGTGTAAAAAGG
>NW_013954129.1:62233-63648 GCF_001266775.1 Austrofundulus limnaeus
TGTCAGAGGTGACCGCGGCACAGAGAATGTGAGAGTGAGAGATTTTCAACGTTTCTTGCGGCGAAATACAGAGGATGCCTCTGAAATTGACAGCTATATTGAAGGGGCAAGCACGTCAAATCAGAGAATTGAAAGCTGGTGGGGATTCCTCAGGAAGGAGTCTATGGAGTTCTACATATCTCTCTTGGTTGATCTGAAGGATCGTGGCTTGTACGATGGTACATATCTGGACAAAAGTCTTGTTCAGTTCTGCTTCCTGGGCATCATACAGGTAAGAGTGAGATTTGTTATCACGTTTTTACCAATAAACCACTTACAACAATCATTGTAACATCTCAACCTATTTATTGTAATAAACTAATTTGTCCTTGGCATATGAATATCATTTAAAAAAAATACATGCAAATTGCAAAACGATTAATTTTCTGAAGGTTCTAGTGTATACTCACCTCCTGTTAGTAGATACTACATAGTCCACAATCACATTTAAATATAAAGTAAAATCAAAATTAAGACATATTGTTTTCAGTGATTTAATTTGTAAGAATAACAAACAAAACAAATACACAATGCAAACAAAAGCAATAACTGGGTTCTTCAAGCATGAGCAAGTAACATAATTCTTAACATTTCTCTTCCAATTTAAAATCAAAACTCATCTCATTTACTGAAATGGAGGATACCTTTTTATGGCATTACTTGACTTTTTCTGTTTTGTCAGGATGAGCTGGATGAGACAACCTCCGTGTGGGATTCACACATCATTCGACCATCAAAAAATGACAGAGTGCCAAGTGGCCGACCCAAAGTCATGTACATGTTCCCGGATCTCTACTCAACCAGGGATTACATTTCCCCGGTAAACAGCAATGATGCACAGCTGTGTGTTACAGACTGTACATTTCGACCTACAACGCCATGTGACACAGACATCAGCAATCTCTGCAACTTYCTGATGGCAGAGTCTCATTTGCAGCTTCCATCTGATGGTTTCCAAGCTGTAGATTTGTATTTGTATTTGAGAAATAGTATTAGATCCAGTCTCTAAGTTATGTTGGTTTCCAGATGTTAATTTAGTTTTTTCAGATGTTTTATAAATGACTGACGACACAAAACCCATAGGCACCACATTAATCAGTTAAGTATAAGACGCCCAAACAAAATTCAGATGAAAAAACTTTTACTGGCCTGTTTTCAATTGTGCTCATCTGTTTACATAACAACAAAAATGCTACATTGTTAAGTAACATTTACTGAACGAGACTGAAAATTGTCATCAGTTATTAAACAAGAAATGGCATTAATAGTGTCAGTATCTTTGTCTTCATGAACCTTTTTTTTTAAAAGTAACTAAAAATAATAATGATAATAATAATTGGTGAAACTCTAACAGTATGTTAGGGAATTTTAAAACA
>NW_013954129.1:64864-65798 GCF_001266775.1 Austrofundulus limnaeus
GACAACATGTTGTCCAGCTCAGTTCTAAACTCCGGGTATGACTTGTACGTGCATGGCAGCTCAAGCACAGCTCCACATGTATGTGCCACTACTCTTCGATTTAACCCAGATAACTTGTTGAACATGATTTCTATTTTGTCTTTGCACAGCACTGTGGATCCTGTGCAGAAGCGTAAGAAAGTCTCTAGTTTTCTTTGGTCAATGCTTCTAACATACCTTAAAAGATAGCTAAGGGCTGTCTGCTCCTGTGAGTTTAAGGTTTCACTTGATGGTTGTATCATTTGGGCCACTTTTTTGTTTGTTGCCTTCTTTGATTTGTAAAGCTCAATTATACTTTCTTTGGTGCCAAGTGATGGCACAGCATTGTAAAAACAGGAGTGGAAACTGTCTATTACAAACTTGGGCTCCTGAAGAAGAACTTTATGTGCTATTGTTGAAAGGGAAGCCTGTAAATTTTCTTTAGAAGGCAGACTGTGTGAGCCTATTCTTGAAAACAGGTCAAGTAAGTCTTCCTCTGCATCTTCATCCATGTTGCCTTGAAGAGCTCTGTCTACTGCCACTCGCTCAGGTGCTGAAAGGAACTTACTGAATGACATCATCAGCAGTTCTGTGTCCACTGAGTTGACTCCCTGAAAGCAGGCAAGAATAAATGCAGGAGACAGTTGGATTGGTATAATGTTGTGGTCCAAGTATCCTTTTAACCAAACTCTTCCAACCGCTTGCCAGTGCTTTTCAGTGAAGTCTGGTCGAAGCCTCGGCACTCGTTCATCCTCCCCCTCACACTGCTCTAAAAAATGTTCCCAGAAAGCTGAGTACACTTCTCTTGACACACCATCGCTGTCAAAGGCTTTTTCATTTGTCAGTTCCATTTTTAGCTGGACTGACATAACTGTTGGTTCCATAAAAATGTTTATGACATCACTAACAACATTGA
>NW_013954129.1:66798-68123 GCF_001266775.1 Austrofundulus limnaeus
ATGGCAGCAGGAACTTCTTTTACATCTTGACTGTGGGGTTGAATTAAGCAATCATCATCAGCTTCTGGACTGTTTGTAAGTTGATGAATCTCAGCTTCTTCACATGATGAATCAAAGAGTTCTTCATGAAGTATTTCAAGACAAGGTGACCTTGATTGGCTGCTTGGTCCTTCTGTCTGTCAATAAAAATAGAAAAATCATTACCTTAGATTTATAGGAAAGTGCTTGAAGTTAGCTGTTGAATTTATCTGAATCATAGGAAATAATCATGTGTTAATCTAGTGTTACTAATCTAGTATTTAAACCTTCTTCGGCTTTCTTCTCCTAAAATCAATTGTTTGTTGTAATTTTAATATCATTTTTAGCAGTATAAATACCAAAACAGCGACCTGTCCCACCCTTCTGGATGTCGCAACTGTGATGCAAAGGCGCAGGTCAATGACGTAATCTATCTGTCTCAATTCTCTGGTTTTTGCACACTCAAACCCTTATGTGCACTTCAGCTGAGTGCACACTTCAAGAAGGGCGTAGGGTGAGCATTTGGACCGGGCCTGTCATATTCAACTCTTAACACAGGGCATCTCTATACTGCCCCCTTGTGGACATCTTGCAAGCATAGCAGCATTCATTTTCTGCATGCTGCATATAATCAGAGTTGGGTAGTAACTAGTTACATTTACTCACTTACATTTTCTTTAAGTAACTTATTGGAAAAAAATTACTTTTAGGAGTATTTTTACTACACTGTACATTTTACTTTTACTTGAATATTTTTTTTAATGAAGTATCGTTACTCTTACTTGAGTCATTTCCTGGATGGATACTTTTTACTTTTACTTGAGTAAAAATATGTTGAACCAATGCTACTCTTGAGTACAAATTTTGGGTACTCTACCCGCCTCAGCAAATAATGATGCACTGAGATTCATCCTAAGGATGGATGGAAGTGCCAGTCTGATGTTTTGAGTTGTGGGTGTCTGCCCCTTTAAAGCACTTTTAAGAAAATTGATGTTCACTTTAAAATAATGAATGGATGATTCTGGTAACAGTATAATTACAGTGCTCACAAATTTGACAGTGACTTCCCATTACCTATCCAGCTGGAGAAGGCACTGCTTGAGGTGTTTGGTTTTGAGATAAATAGTTTTATTTGTAATTTTTTTTCTGTTATCTGCATATATTTATTTTTTGTGCTTTTGGATATTTTTGTGTTGGTTCCTTTTTTGTAAATATGGTCACAAAGTCTGTCAGTAAAGTTTTAATTGAGCTGAACACTATGTAATGTGAAAAAAAAAATCTTAGATCAAATTGGGTCTTACTTCATG
>NW_013954130.1:0-33168 GCF_001266775.1 Austrofundulus limnaeus
ACACACACACACACACACACACACACACACACACACACACACACACACACACACACATACACGCATGCTCTGTGAAGACACTTTGGAATGTGAGGCACAAGGAAGATATGCATAGTACATTCAGAAGCGCGCACACACAGATATGTGGGGACCCTGTCCCAACTAAACGTCTGATCTCAGCAGGAGTGCATTCAGCCTGTGGCACCTTCAAACGGCAACCACTGCAGATAGAGCTGCAACTGAGCTGCCAGACAGTGGCCACAAGGACCCCACTGTTTTACTGTTTGACTGTCTGCTCCCTCGTGTGTGTGTGTTTGTCTCCATCACCCTTCTGTGTGTGTGCCTGAGTGCCTGTAAATGAGTGACTGATTGATGACATGCTAAACGCCGTCCGTTCAAGCGACATACCAAACCCATCACGTCATACTTTATTGTTACAGTTCAGCCCCATTTAACATTTTATGGTCATGAGAGAAAAAAAAAACAGGAGAAAAAGTCAAAACTTCTCAGTATGATCTAACTCTCACAGCCTGCTGGGAGGGCGCCAACACGAAACACAAATTTCTCTTGACAGCTGTATGGATTGCTCCAAATTGAATAACCTTTCCGTTAACTCGGTGAAAAGTAGCAGGTGCAACGGTTACTTCTGAGGATTATAGACAGGCAGGCGACGCAGATGTGCCAGTTAGAGACAGAGACAGAGAGAAAGCTGCTTTCGCTGGGTGCTGATGCTCTGCAACATAAATGAGTAAAGCCTTCTAACTGTCAAAACCATGGAAACAGCATTTGCCAGGTGAAGACGGGAGACACTGAAACCAAACTTCTTTCATCTGACACAAGCAGTACACATGTTGGATGACTGCAATGACTGTAAGATGACTAATAATTTCTCTGTCGAGAGAAGGGAAAAGAAAATAGGGGCAAAATGGACTTTTAATTGCACTAAAAGCTAATATAAAAAAGTAAAAACAGAAGATTACCCAAAGTGAAATGGGCTTCAGTGACGCCAGGATAGATATTAGTCAGCGCAACCATTAAACCCAGAATGGCTGCCCTCAGGCGCTAAAAGACCCAGGCTGTCCTTTTAAGAACAGATATAAGGGAGTTCATTAACAGAAAACAAAGAGGTTCAGTCAGAAGGAGTGAGAGACCGATGGGCCAACTGGCTGAGATGAATTGAGAGGTTCTATTCCATTCTTTCCCTCCATCCCCCCTGCCTCCGGTGAGGTAGCTCTTCTCACCGCAGAACCCACTCGCCCTCCTCTCAGATGAGCCTCCTATCAGGCCAAAGAAACTTGATACAGGGCTGCTAATGGAGCCAGTGAAGTACCACCGGTTTAAAAATCCATGTGTGATCAATATCCCTGGCTCCCCGGCCTTTTTTCCAGATCATCCCATTTAGAGATACATGCAGATGTGATGCATCATAATGATGAGGCATCCTAATTCAAAATATGGTTGGCAATATGTGAAAAAAACAAGGAAAACCATTTGCATTGTTTTAGTAATGAACTTGGGATAGACCCCTGTCTATACTGTTCCTTTAATTTATTTATTTATTTATTTTTTGCTTTCGTGCAAAGCAGCAGCATTTAAAATATGTTATTACTCTTTCTGTTGCCATGGGAAACATTCCTAATGGCGATGCCTTATCCAGAGTCCTACTGTGGCTGGAGTGCCCAGTCTTTCTCATGTCTTTGTTCTTTCTTTTCCTTCGTCTCTTTTTTCCCCAGTGGAACAAAGTCTTGATTTAATTTACCAGCAAGACATGATCATTCTTCCTGATTACTGTCAATATGAAAACAGAAAACTCCATGAAAAAATGGGGCAATGTTAGAATTAGAGCATCCAGTTTGCCTTTTAAAAATAGTCTTTTGTTGATAATTGTAGTGACCCAGGCTGCATTTAACATTAGACCCAACATTTTTTTTTTCAATTCAGTGCTGTTTACACACCATATCTTATGAAGCGTAAGCAGGAGTTATATTGTTTTCGTGCTTTTTTTTCAGTGATTTTTGGTCAACCATAGCACAAAAACGGCTGCACCGATCAACATGAAATTTGGCAGGACTGTAGATGAGTCTGACCTACACTGTACCAGCCAATGGTTTTACGATAGACCCCATATTTGAGGAGGGGCCTACTTTCAAAGAGGGTGTGTCTGGACATGCAAAAATGCTTATGACTCAGAAACTGTTCAACATAAAACCTTCAGATTTCTTATGTTGTTTGGCTCTGATGAAGCTCTATCCATCAGGCCCACCAATCAGTGCCCCCCACCCCCCAGACCACCAATTTATCTGAAAAAGGGGTMTCTGGACATACAAAATGGTTATTGCTCAAGAACTATTAAACATAAGAGCTTCAGATTTCCATTGGTTGTTTAGCTCTGATGAGGGGCTATCCATCAGGTCAACCAATGCCCCATAAAAATAAAAAATAAAAAGACCTCCACTCAAACCACTACAATTTTGGGATGCACCTAGTAGCATGACATTTAGTAGGAATAAAGACTTCTGAGTTCCGGTGCATTTCTGCTGTATCTAGTTTAGGTTATGATAGCAGCTGTTTGCAAAAGTTGCATTTTGAGCAACTATTTAGCAGTGTGAGGTAACAGACATGACAGGTTTTATTGACGGGTGTGAGGTGAACAGGAAATAATCTGATGTGTTTATGATAGTGAGCTTCATGTTATAGGAAAGCCTGAGTCTGCAAAACTCTAATAGTGCAGGCACTCAGTATTACTGCCACATCATTCTTGTAGCTAAATGTTTTTTAATGTATTTTAACTCATGAAAACATGGCTAACGATCAACCAGCAAGTTATATTGTTGTCKTCTTTATTATTTTTTATCAGAAATGGGTAAAAAWWTTTTTTGCTTGTTTGTTTGTTTTTGTGAATGCATGCGTGTTTGTCATGTTGGCAAAATATCTTAAGAACCGCTCGATGGATTTTAATGGAACACTCAGGAATCACTCGATCTACAGCTGATTAACTTTTGGAGTCCATCCAAATCAAGTTGGCTGCCATTGTCTAGGAACCTTAGCAAACTCAAAAACAGATTGCCACTTAGTTTTACATCTGTTGAGTTCAACTTTGGTGTATTTGTAGCTAATAATCATAMCCTGCTCATATTCTGAGTTTTAACAGATTACACAAGAGCTTTGCTACAAATGTTTAATGAACCTATTAGAGAAAAGTCTCCTAAGCCATTTGATTGATTTTACTAAACTATTCAAACAGGAATCATTACACGTGCATTTACAACAGATTAATGTTTGGAATAAATCTAATTCAAGATGGCTACCGCAGCTAAACAACTTCAGCCATCACAAAAAGGTCTATAAACCAGTCATATTTACAGATAATGCAGTGAACATCGATGTAGCTGAGAGTCATCCCAAACTCATACTCTGAGCACTTAAAGAGGACATGTGAAAAATGCACTTTTTGTCTTTTTTAGATGTTAATTTTAGCCATGCATTTTGTTGTGCWACTTAGAGTCTCTAGAAGAGCAGARAAGTTTAATTTAGTCTCTCCGGGTGCTGCATAGATATCTTTATTTTCTGTTTGGATCGTGTTTTTAAATTTCTATGACATTTTCTGAACTATTACTTCAAATGTTTTGTGATGGAACTGCTGAAAAATGTCTGGTCTTATCAACTATGGGCTAGAATTTGGTCATTCTCCTCTGGCTCTGGGTCAGACTCTGGCTCCAACATGTAAGGCTGGATGGAAACATTTTCCAATGTTGACATCTTTTAATCAAATTGTAAACAACATAATTGTGCGCCACTGTATAATTGCAAACCCCTCCATCAAGATACAATGGACCGCTCTGGAAGCTAGAAGAAGCCTTGTTTGGATTTAAAGAACCAGACCCAAAATGAGCTGCTTTGAGACACACCTTAGAAAAGTGATGAAATGGGGGCTGGTATAGTTAMAATAGGGAGGAGTTCATATTAATTCATTACAGTTCCGCTTTACGTAGACCCCGGATGAATTATTTAGGCCTTAATGTGAAAAAAAAAAAGACAGCTTTAAAAGCATGACATGTTTCCTTTAAAGCTGAGAGTCATTCCCAAAACCTATTCTGAGCACTTCAGATGGTGGATGTTCATTTTCAGGGAAAATAGCTATAATAACATGAGGATCTTAGACTTGATGAATTCCTCAAGGAATGCCAGGTCAGTTAGTTGCCATTTAAAAGTACATGGTAATTGACTAAACCTGTCATATTTTTTTTATTAATGTCAAACTATGAATAGACTCACCGTTATATTTTTTATTTTATTTTCATTTTATTGTATTGCTTTTTTTTCTTATTCCTCATGTTAAACAACACAGATCAGTTTTCGGGAACGAGTAATAACTTGGTCTGATGACGTTCAGGGGTCTTGACAAGCATGTTCTCACAGGGGGGAGGAGTGTGTGTCTCTCTCTGTGTGTGTGTGTAAGGGTGGGATTGAGGAGGGAGCGGAGCGGGGGGTGGTGGTGGGGGGCAGCAGCGTAATTGAATTGTATGAATCAGCCCTCACACAGACCCCGCCCCCCTCTGCACTCGTAGCGCTCCGGCTCTTCGCAAACGCAACGCCCATAGGCAGAGAGAGTGTGTGAGTGTGTGAGAAAGAACGAGGAAAAGAGGGAGTGT
This sequence comes from Austrofundulus limnaeus, assembly GCF_001266775.1. Classification (NCBI taxonomy): domain Eukaryota; kingdom Metazoa; phylum Chordata; class Actinopteri; order Cyprinodontiformes; family Rivulidae; genus Austrofundulus; species Austrofundulus limnaeus. Next base: position 4,653 of record NW_013954130.1, read on the forward strand.
GTGTCGCGGAGAGGAAAAGAGAAGCACAAGTTAGGAGGCGATTTTTAAAATTATTATTATTTCAGCGAGTTTTTTTTTATTTTAAGCCTAGAGAATAAGAAAAAAAAAATCGCTCCGAATTAACCAGGACGCAAACGGAGGTGAAGATTTCTTTTCCTTCTTTCTCACTTGTCTTGAGTTGTTTTTGGAGCTCTTAGAATATAAAGAAGGGGGAGAAAGAAAGAAAAAAAAAGGCGAAAAAGGACGCGGCGATATTAAAGTCTGTGATCAGATGATCATGACGGCAGCTGTCGATATGAAGCCGACGTTGACCATCATAAAGGCGGAGAAGATGGACGGTGAGTAACTCAACTCCTCTGACAGTTAACACGAGCCTAACATCACTCCTGAACGGTYCCCTGTAACACACACAGCCGGCTGCTGACAGCTTACATCCACGGTGACCACCACAGAGTGCTGATGCTGAGGCAGAGTGGGACAAAGCGTCCTGAACGCGTCAAGAAATGGTTACACAATATTGGACAACACGCAAGAAGAAAAAATGTTGTCAGCCTGGGGGCTCCTAATGCAACAGACTGTGTGTGTATCAGGCTTCATCACTGAAWGCACCAGGTTGTAAACTGTATGACGTGTTTGAAAGTTTCCCAACATAAAAGGAACTTTTTATTCATTTTATTGACATCCATCAGAGAGTTGATGCTATAAGATGGCTTGTTGCCAAATGGGGAAAGTTTAGATAAGTTTATGATTTAACATTTTAAAAATGACTCGTTTGTGCTTTATTGATTTGTTGGTCACTCTGGRGGTCTCTCGCCCATCTTTGACCTCTGTGTCATAAAGGGTCAAGCCACGGCTTTCTGCTGGGTCAACATGAGAGACAGGCGGCGTTCCCTTTCTTCTTTCATCTCCCCTCCCTTTGCGTTGTCCTCCTCCTCTTCCTCATCGAACTGGCTCTCCAAAGGGAAGAGGAAGCATTTGGAGATGATGAGTCCCCATACTGGGAGTTTGCTCCATGGGATGTGGGGTGGGGGATGAGAATACAAGAGGGTGACGGGGAAGATTAGGACTCAGCGAAGGGGTTTAAACTATCTCTGGTTTCACTTCTCATTTTTTAAGCAAAGTTTTGTCACACATGATGGCACTTTTTTTGGGTCTGATTTCCATTATTCAGCTTCTATACTAACTAATCCCCCTGTGCCTTTTGCAGCTCAGGTGGCTTTTGAGCCTGTTAGCAGATCAGCAAGCTGCACCGATGCATGGAAATCTGACACTAATTGCCAGAGTTGACCCACTAAAAGGAGGGGAGGGGTGTGTGATTCACCACATGAACCAGCATCTCTCCTGCTGTCAGTACCTGCAGAGCATAGCTTTATATACGTACACACGCACAATGTGCTGACAGCTGCAGTTGTGCATTGCCAGAGTGCAGAGATGTATCTTGCAAAACCATTTCGCAATGCATGGTTCTACTTGCGCTCGCCTGAGTGCACTCGGGTCACATAGGCCTGCCAAGGAGGAGTTCAAAAGCCTACAGAAACGTTTCTTCAACTCTCTCTTAGATACACACTTGCATTGTTGTGTTTACGCCTTAATATGCTTACAAGATTAAGGTCCTACCAGTGCTCAAGGTTGTTTCTAATCCTAATGAGACATAACATAGTTGAAGGTGTGTGTAACAAACTTTTTTGCTTTCAACTWCACAAGCGCTCGATTCTTTTCTTTTTTTAATGCACTAAACTGCAACTGTTCCTAAGCTTTTATTGGCACTGTGAGAAGAACAGCTGTCATTTTTTCTCTCTCATAACATCAGTATCCACACAGCCTACTGTACTTGCGTGTGTATCCCRCTAACAAAACTGAAGCGTTGTTCAAGCCCACCTTACTGTGCTGTTTGTTTTCTTTTTTTGACGGAAGTGCAGCCAGTGTCAGCTTTCTCAGGCCTGTCCTCACTCTCCAGCTGAGGTGATTTCTTCCTAAACTCCCATGTCAGTGTCAGAGGTGCAGCCAAATAGAGTTTCTAATGTTTCCTCGAGCTATCAGTCCTCTGTTCTGTGTTACAGCCAGGCACAGCCCGGTTGTTTCATGATGAACCAGGCCATGGTGGAAAACAGCATTGTGTAGCCATAACAAGACTTAGCTTTCAAGAGATAGGGTTAAACGATAGCGCAGATGATGTAACTTAACAGGGAATRTTGCAGCACAGTTTCATACACTGGCAAATTTTTAATCCTTGACCCAAATTAAACCTTGTCAGTCATTTACAGGACATGTTACTTTTTAAGAGTGAGTTGTCCCTCTTTCRCATTCCTGCTTGGTTTGGTAAAGCATGAAAGTTGGGGTTCAKTGACTGACAGGAATGTTAGTGAACATGCCCTGCTGGGTGGCACGCATAGAAGAACAGAGAGAGCTTGCAGGGGGGGCTAACTTTTATCTGATTAAAATGCTGCAGTTGTGATGCTCTTGCAAAGAGGCCTTTTATGTTGTCGTCACATTTACTACATGGACTACAAGCACATACAGACTGCAACATGGATGACTTTAGCACTTGGATTTTCTTATTCCACAGAGGCTCCCTCATCAGAGCTTTTGTATAGAAGAAAAGCTTGTGAAAGAACAGAGTTAGCTTCAGTTTTCATTCGTGGTACGTTTGTGTCAGCACTAGTTCAGTAGCACAGCGTAATATGTGGTGATGTTTGAGTGTGCGTGGTGAGCTGGCAGCTGTGCAAACACTGTTTGGGTGATCCGGGCCCTTTTTTTAATGTGGCATGTCAATGAATCAGGCCAAACAGTGCAAACTATTCACTTCTTCATGTGAAACAGAGGGCAGTCTGGTATGCAAWATCAAAATTTGATCGGTCAGTCCAGACCAGTTCGTTACATCATCCACATGGTATAAGAAAGCCTTTGACCAGTCCATGTCTGGACCTACAGGGCAAAATATCATCTTCATCAATGGGTCTCTCTGTGCTGGTCAACAACTCAGTGGAGATCTATCAGTYTAGTCAATGTCCATGTCTTATTCTATCTTGCTCTGTACATTATGCTACTTTGTTACATGAAATACATTATCCCCTCATTTAGTCACCTTGTTCATTACTCTTTACCCAAGCTCGTCATCTGTCATGTTGCCTGTATAAACATAAACTCATAACCTTGTGTGGGTCTTTACTCCATGCTTCTCTGGTGACTACACGCCTTAATCTCTGCCTATAAAGCTTAGTCATAAAACAAGGCGTGTTAGCACCAGATACAACAGTCTGCTAAATAATAAACATATGGTGAAAGGGGGTTAGCAGGGACCGAGGAACTATCAAGGTGTGGCCGATTGGCAGGCAGTAAAGGGTCTAAAATAATAGTCATCAAAATCTCCTAGCAACTGCTTTTCCACAGCTCCTTATTTTACCATTCCATAAAAAAGCCAACATCATAAAACACATAAAATCATATTATTTGGCTTTAGAAATTAAGCACTTTTTTTGATAACTTTTTGGTCCTTTAAGCCACCCACTTATACAATTCTTTTTCAGTGTTCCTCCCCCTCCTTTCTCTTTCTTTTTCTGTTTCCATTTTCTTTCTGTTAGCCACATGAATTTTTCTCACAACTCCTTGATGTGGGATATGCTGGGTCCCTTGTGCGTGCACTTTGTCTCATCCCTAGTCATTCCCAGCTTGTAATCCCTGAGTCACAGCACCAGACGCCTGCTGCGCCATCCACCACACTCAGCGACTGTGTGTCTCTTTGACCGGCTTTACTGGTTTCAGACCTCTTCTCTCTCCACAGTGCCAGTTTGACTGTGAACCCAAACTGGATTAACAGTGCCCTACTATGTTTGTGTTTTTTTTTGTCTGATGGTTCTACATCCAGCTGGTTTCCCCAAACTGACATGTGTATCTGTTTTGAGTGTTAGTTGTCTCTCCTCATATGTTTGTTTCAGGGCAAACATTCAGATGTCCACAAAGAGGCCATGTAACAAATTTTTCCCCCTCAGTGTGTGCTCCAGATTTTCTTTCCTTATTTACTCTCTTTGCTGCACACCACCTGTTTTTTGAGTCAGCRTGCATTGAGTGCTGGTTCTGTAATCAGGTGAACAAATGGGGCACAACCACTGACTGTATCTGTATCAGACCTACCGCATCAGAGCTATATTGATTGACTGGCTGGCTCAATCAAAATAATAGGTAAGAATGTGTTTGTGCAGCTGGCAGACTCTTATGTCAGTGTTTTTGTGTCAAACTCCAGATAAAATGTGTCTCCAAATTTGGAGTTTGTCTAACATGCAAAAGCAAAAAAAAAAAAAAAAAAAAAAAAAAAAAAAAAAAAAAAAAAGGCCACAGAATATGTATTTACATAATCAGAATTTTATGATAACCTTTAGTCAAATGGTAAACCATTGAATCTGATTAACAGTGGCTTTGAGCACAGTTGAACGCTTTCTGCGCTGCCCTAAAACCAGCATTAGTTTCATGCATAGTTAAAAGGTCTCACTAAGCAAATTATGAGTCACTGTGTGGAATTTTACAAGATATGGTCACTGCTTGTATCATGACCAGTCACATTGTCTAATGAAGCAGCACGCTATCCCCTGAAGTCCAGTCATTCTTTGATGAAATGAGTCACAACCCGTCTGTGCGTGCTTATGTGCCTGTGTGTGTCGTTAGGAGGGGAGACAGAAAGAGAACTAGAGTGAGGGAGATAACGAAGGACAGTTTGAGTAAGCGTTTACATAACTGCAGTGTTATCCTCCTGTGATGGAAATCGTTTCCATCTCTTCTTGCAAAACTCTGACTCGTAACTTTTTGCGTTATCAAATTCTGGTTTACATCATGTTTTTTTTATCAGTAAAGTCAGTAAAACTGAAGATGCTTCTTGTCATTGTAAAAAAAAAGCACGTCCTAAWAAGATAACTAATCCAAATGTGAGTAAAGTTTTTTTATATTCCTATTAGCCATAGAGGCGACACTGAGCTTAAAATAGAAGGGCAATTCATCAACCAGAGCTGAAACCATTTTGCCCCTCAGACCACAAGTCRTTTTTTGGTCACATTAGAGGAAAACAAGAAAGCTGTGAGAAGCACATTAGTGATTGTAAAACAGAGGTGGAATGCGAGGCATGCGAGATGAAAATAGTGCGGTCTAGTAAGAATTTATTTATCAAGCATTCATCTGTGGAACATAGCTTGCCTATATACAAGCAGCAATCTCTTATACGCGTGATGTGTAATTAGACCCAGCCCTTGGAAGTTTAACATGCATACATTTTACACCAGAGAGCGATTTACTAGGGATCCGTCAGTGTGGATGTGAGGCTGTCCCACATAATTCACACTTGTATCAGGAACCTGGTTGTGGAATGCATCAGTTTGGACTAAGAATGGTCCAGGCACCATGTTTTGTGGAAAAAATGAAACACAGAAAGTAAACTGTTTGTCAGATATGTCGTGTGTTTGGTTTAATGCCTAAACAGTTCCCCCAGAGCATCCCATGTCTGTTTATAACAGGAACGGACGCTTCGGGTGGGGGGATATTAGAGTTGCCTAGTACCACCTACACTTCCCAGTATTGTGTTTGCCTGTCAGTTACTTTTTTCTCCTTGCTATGCTAGCTATCATTTTGGCAATAGACCATTGATTTTATTAATGCTTATTCAGTTTTCAGAAACTTTTCATGTTGTTTTCTTCTATACAGATAAAAAAAATGTAAGACATGCAATAATGATTTGTGATACAATATTGTTGTTTGAACCTAAGGAAACCTAAAAGCCATCTGTTCCCATATTGCCAAAAAAGGCAGCACAACAAACCTTAAAGGCAGTTTAATTTGAGTCAAAGTGTGAAATTCTGCTGAAAAAGCTGCTGCTTCTCTTGTGCTCTCTGAAAGCAACTTATTTCCATTAGCTCCTGTGGCGTACAGTGCGATCACTCCAAACACAATGTCATATCAAGTGCTGAGACTTTGTCATAAACACTAGAGTTAATGTGCTTTTAGATCATAAGCTAATGTGATTTCAGAAATGGAGGCAGTCGAGGAAAGACAGACAGACAGAGAGCTTTAGGGTATTAGTCTGACTTGTTGTCTGATTCATGTAGCCTCTGTGTCTGTGGCAGCTATTTTCCTGGGCAACTCTACTTTGACGGCCAAAGACAGATGTCAGCATTGGTAGTATTATCCTATACAGCTGCCTAACATCACCACAGACTTGTGTTTCAGAAGGGCAGCCAGAAGCCAGTGGTTTTAAGACGTTAGAATAAAATGAGTGTTTCAGCAATAGTGCCTGTGATAGTGGGATTTTTCCTGGTTTGGAGTTGGATTGCTTTGGCCTATCATTGTTCTGCTTTGGAGCATGTTTCGGGTCTATGTTTGGTTTTCCTTCATCACCTTGCCTACACTTCTATTCCTGGTTCTTGGCGTGAAGATGGAAATGTAAACCGCCTGGCCGACTGAACAAGCAGCTCTCTCAGAACCAGACTGCCACCTCGTACTTCTCTTGCTTGACTGAAGCCCTCAGTAACCACTTTATCACCCTGTGGTACTGAAAGGACCCCCTTCATACTGGCTGAGTTTATGACCTTGCATTCTCAGACCACGGGTCTAGATATTGATCTTCATCAAAGACTCTCTTAGCTCCCACTTTCAAGTTAGGTCTGATGTGGGTAGCCTGGTTCTTTTAAAAAGCCAATCAGAAACTCTTAGCTGGGTACCAAGACTTTCTGGATTTTTCCATGAAGCTTGTTGTAATGCTTTATTTTAATGTACCTGCATGTAGGGATACTTGAGAAATAGCCTAGCAGTGGCTATGGAATGACATTCACCTACACTTTACCTCACTTCCCACAGGAAGTTGCAGCTTACCCACAGGAAATAGACACTTTCACATGAGGGCCCACTTTACAGAAGGGCCCAGAAAGAAAAACACAAATTACTACAAATTTTGACAATAAGTTGCGTTGACATTTTGAACATTTTACTTCAATTGCTTTTTCAGCATGATGCTCACTTTTTTCTTTAATCCACTCTCTTTCTCATCCCAAAAACACACCTGTTTGTTAACTCTTAGGCTATTTATAGTTCAGTCCCATGATAGAAAGCATATTGTCTCTTATTTGTTAGGTCTGGTTGCCTGACCCGCTTCTATCATTGCATCATTCCGAGAGGAGGCTGGAGTCCAGGCTTTATGAATGAACTAAGCTTCTGCCAGAGGATGGGAGATGGCACCGATCCCACTGTGATGTCACTCCAGAGACGAGGAGCAAAAAAGGCAGCATTATCCTCCCATTCATATGTTTGCCATCTTCTCTCTTTTTCTGCCCACCCCTGATACCCTTGTCCTGGGATGGGATTCTTTTAAAGTATAGTGACTCACTCCCATCGACTCCGTTGTCTCCCACCTTTGCTATTTTTCCCCTAACTAGGTCCTGCTTTTCCCAGCAGTGCGCGTTTGAGCCCAATCAGCTTGAGCCTTGGCTGCAAGAACGTTAATTTCACACCAACGCTCTGCAACGCAAGCAAAGATGGCAGGAAATTTAGGTCATATGTATGGGTGTTTATATGTGGGTCAGTGCCTAAAGAACTGAACAAATTCAATGTTTAAGGTTGGGAAAATGATCAGAGGTGAGTAAAGGGCCATAGCTTTTCAGTCACTGGCATTATGGCAAATGAAGAAAAAACTAAATGTTTTTATCATACATCTAGACCGAGCACTGGTCTTGATTCATTAGTGATTCTCAGAAAAAAAGATTAGCTTATTATTCATTCTGCATCATTAGGAAAAATGAGCTTCATTTCATACTTTCCACTACATACTTTCAACCCTTTCCTTTTGCTGCTCAAATCTTGTTGGGCAAATGTGAATGTCATAATGCTGCATGCGATTTACACCCTCTCCCACATTTTGTGAGCTAAGTGGATGGGACTCATTTTGCGGACAGACCCACACCATCTAATGTGGAAAGTGATGACTTGTGGATGCTTTAAGCATACTGACCATTCTGTATCTAATGGGACTCGCAGGCTTTTGAAATCGTATCAGGACTTCATCATTTACTGGGGATCGTCTTGAGCCGAGCTCGCCTCTCTTGCTAATGGACGCGCATTGTACATTAGCGCTGCCGCAGATAACTTTCATATGGATCATTCACCATGGAGACTGCTCTATTATCACTCCACTTTAACGTTTAGAATTTGCTTTTCAACATAGCTTTGCTCTCTGCTTGATGTTTTAAAGATTTWATCTCTATTCGCCAAAATAAAAAAAATGGCTGTGTATGTGCATAACACATTAAACAAGGAATAAAACATCATTTTTTTCATCAATGTTAAACATTCCCAACTTGCTTTGACTTTTTTGCAAGAAAGTACCCCCATGGAAAAAAATACAGAAAAATAACACAATTTAAATTACACAAGTTCATTTGACCTTTAATCACAGTTCACTTTTTTTTCCTTTTTGATGTGCCCAATGTTAGTTCTCATGCACTGTGATGTCGAAATGTCTTTGATGGAGGTTTTAGTGCTAAAGTGGGTTCAAGTCTGCGTGGGTGAGTACACGCTGGGGCTGGGTTGATAAAAGCGATGGTGAGCGAAGGGGCGGGGGTAAATGGTTCGAAAGTGCAGACAAACGCCACTCGATCCAGCTTAAATAAACGGCCACATTTTGCCTCCGTCTTCACATCAAAGCGCCGACAGTCTGAGCCCCAGTCCCATCTTGCAACATGAGCGCTTCTGTGCTGCTCATGCTACTTCAACAACAAATTTGCAAAGTTAAAGACAAAATCACTGCTAAGGGCAACTAAACACCGAAAGCTTCTCAAGTATTTTCTTTTAAACTAGTGAGTTTATTTTGATGTGTGAGCTCATAAGACAAAAGTTCTTATGAAAAATTATTGAAAAAATGTTGATTCTAAGCCGTTCCAAAGACTAAAATGTTTTACTTTCTGTTTCTGTACCAGTATAAATGACAACATACAGAGAAAATGCCATTGCAGCTATAACCAAATCATGCAAAAAAAAAAAAACAAAAAAAAAAAACTTAAATTGTTGTCTGTTTTATTTTATCCCAAGTCTGTTTTGAGACTTCTTTTTTTTTTTTTTGGAAGGAAAAAAAATAAATAAAAAGAACCATAGAGAGAAAAAGAGAAACTCAGAGACCTAATTTTACAAACAGCCAGACAGACACTGGTTACATGGGCGAAGGAGGGACAGCTGCTGTGCATTCCAGACAAGGTCGAGACGTCAGTGAGCGGTGAAAACAAGCATGAACTGAATGTTGCCCCACTGTACTGCAGCCAGTGGAGATGCCAGCACATCTGGGTGGGGGGGGCAGGGTTTGATGAATGCTGGTGCTCCTCTAGGGAGTGGCACGGCTTTTCCCCAGAATTATTTCCCCTGTTGTGATTTGGTTATTACTGCTTTTGACAGTCAAGCAAGATTAACTGAAGAGATAGACATGCCACAGAAGTCAGGACCTGAATGAACCTCTGGTGTGCATGTACCGAACCGCTTCCAAGATAGTGTGTTGTGGAGGGTTCAGCTTTATGCACTTTACCCTTGCAGCTTACCAAGCAAAAATAATACACCAAAGTTTTGCTAAACATAGGTATTTATTGTCTAAATTAATGTGGCCCTTTTGTGAGCTGAATGGTTAAAAACATGCCTGTTAATTAGGCGTCTGTGCGTCTGTTTGCATGCGTTGGATTTTTAGCAGCCTGTTTCGCTTCTTGTTGCTCAGGGTTCCTTTGCCTTCTTGTCACACACTTCTGCAGCTTAGCCAAACTAATTAGATGAGTSCAAGTCATCAGGCACTGTTTAAAGCCTTCAAAGGGATCTCTGTTCCCCGCTGGGTGCCCACTGGCAGTGAGCAGAGAAACAGTAAACCTAGTGTATCCCTGAAACCCCCCGAGACAGCCCAAACACCACCCCGCTAACTCTCCAAGCCACCCGCCAGCAGCCGCTGTGACATCACCACCCCATTCTTTGACCCCTGACCCGTCAGAATGTTTGACCCCATGCTCGGGCTTGTGACAGTAGAGCCTTTTGTTTAGGGGTAACATGGTAGGAGGGCTAGGAGGGGTCGCAGTGTCATTGCTGGGCACCAAGCGTTACTCTCCCACCCAGGATGTGTGACTGGATGAGAAGTTGGGGTTTAAAGTGTTTGTTTTAAACGAAGTCCCAAATGAGCCACTTGCCAAAAATACAGAATCTCAATATTGTCAAATTTATTTCAAACAAAGCATCATGCACAAGTGTAAATCAAAAGGAAAAGCTGCCACAAACAATAGTTTCAGTTTTTTTAAACTTGTTCATGCATCTATCTCTGAAAGCAAATGTGAAATGTTGTTGAATGTAAGAGATGTAAAGATTTATTTTATGTGTGAATCTGTGTGAACTTCCGATTGAACTGCACTCTTAACCCTTCCTCAGTCTCAGTCTTATTTTCCATTCTGCAGTTTTTAGCACTTTCAGTTTTTCAGGTTTTGGGGTCCTTAAGAATCATAGTTTTATGTTAGCATTTCACTCATGCAAATCACCAATGAAGTGCATGTTGATAACACCCCAAAAATAAAAAATAAAAAACTAATATTTATTTGTCTATTTTGTTTGTCAGATCTAGAGTTTGGAGACGTCCCCCAGTTGACTCCAGGAAGTAAACAGATGATGGCAGACGCTGTGATGGCCACCTTTAGCGGCTTCACAAAGGAACAACAGCGACTGGGAATCCCCAAAGGTAATCCTGTCAGCTGCTTATGATCTGATTAGTGCCTGTTAACATTTCCAATGAGAAAATCAATTTTTAATCAGCTAGGCATGTGCCTGCAAATGTCTGCAAACAGTGTGACTGGCAGTATCATCATGTCATCTAAGTTTGGTTAATAATTCCTCTCTGCTCTGTGTTCATTGCTGTGTGACAGTTTGCAACTGGTACTGAAATCTAGTGTGCAATCACAGAAAAGTACACTTCTTTACGGGATCAAACACATGTTTCCATAAATGTCCTCAATAAAATGCACAAGCTGTTAAAATGCGCTTCAGCTTTTCCACGTAAAATCTAACAATTCAAATTTTATTGCCCTGCAGATCCCAGACAGTGGACAAAAAAACACGTGGCTGAGTGGCTAACATGGACAATGAATGAGTTCAGCTTGAAAAATGTAGCTTTTGAAAAATTTAACATGGACGGAGCTACGCTGTGTGCAATGGGGAAGGAGCGCTTCTTGGATTTAGCACCTGACTTTGTTGGTGATATCCTCTGGGAACATTTAGAAACACTTCAGAAAGGTAAGGCCGCTTAATTTGAAAGTTAAAAAAATATTTTAAATGTCCTTTTCAGTATTTTTTTTAAATAAAATAAACTGTCTGATTTCAATACATATTCCAATTGAAGATTTAATAGCAATAACTATAGTAATCAGAGCTGAACAGGAAGGCACCTTTTGGTTCAACTCATTAATTTTTAATAGTGCTGGATGCAGTTACATGATAGAAAAAAAAATCAATGATGAGGTCACTGACGCACACTCTCTATCCATTTTTTATGAAGAGGATACAAAGCATTACCCCATCAATGGACTGACCTCCAACTTCCAGGAATCCCGCTATACCTCAGACTATTTTGTCAGTAAGTACTCATCGCAGTCCTTTGTCAGTCACACTGTTTAACGGCCAAGGTTGAATGCTCAAGACATGAATGAAACTGCAGAATGGGTTGATACTGCGAACAACAACAAACCGTTTTGGTTGATTTTAGGAAAAATCTATTCATGCTGTCAATTTTCTGGGTGTTTAGCCCTTCAAATAAAAACTATAACTATCAAAACATCAGGTAAAATTAGCACTAACATTTCAGCTAAGTTAGGTCTCATCAACTATTATTCAAATCTTAGTGTTATGTGGAAAGGTAATGAATGAATCATACTTAACTGGTTCAGTTCAAACAAAGCTAACTTCTAGCTTAAGCAGGGAAAAAATGTCTGCTGTCTAACTCCAGTCTCAAAAATGTTAAGCTGAGAATATTACTCTACACTATAAACATTGTCATTTTCCATTTTAGTGTTTTTTTACCTACAGTTCTATAATTATAATACTGGGAGTGCTACAGCTAGCAGAGGTGATAATCTTCAGATGGCATTTGCCAGCACGCTGTCTATGGTGGAGAGWTAGAAGGTTACCAACAGCTTAGTCTGTAAGGTGTTCCATCTGAGCACTGTCAGGAAGTGGAGTTGCTGCTGGGCCTTCTTAACCACTCCTGTGGTGGTGACCAAACTGTACCAACCAGTCCCACCAGAACRGTGGCAGCTGCATATTAGTGGAGTGAGAGGGGGTGCAGTCACAGGTGGAGATGGCAAATAGAAGTGGGCTCAGCACACAGCCTTGGGGGGCGCCAGTGCTAAGCGTCAGGGTGGAGGAGCTGAGTGCACCAATCCTTACAGACTGAGACGGTTTGTAAGGAAGTGCCTGATCCAGGCGAAAGTGAAGACAAGTCTTAGGCAGCCAGTATTTAATTAATTTAATTTGCAAGATTTGTTTATTTACTAAGCAGCATGAATCATTCTGCCAACGTACAGTCTGATCAGTTGAGCAGCACATTAGCACAAGAGAGATAATTACTCTGCATTAAAATTAGCTTTCGCTTTTCCTTCTTAGTTGCCAYCCCCCACTGTCCAATYTTGCCTTTCATCCACATCARCTCCTTATGTGTTTCCAGGCTACGGCATCGAGCACGCTCAGTGCGTCCCGCCTTCTGAGTACTCAGAGCCCGGCTTCATCACAGAGTCCTACCAGACGCTCCATCCCATCAGCTCCGAGGAGCTGCTCACGCTCAAGTACGAGAGCGAGTACCCCGGCGTCATCCTGCGAGACACGGCCCTGAACGCCATGCAGGGCGACTACTTTTCTGTCAAACAGGAGGTYGTGTCCCCCGACAACATGTGTGTGGGACGCCTCAGCAGAGGTGAGATGGCATATGTGCGTGCTGCGAGCCTATGAAGCGTGCTGCTGAGATTTGTTAAAGGTTGTCGGATTTGTATTGGAAATTCTCAGTGGAAAAAAAGTGCAGCGTTTGTAAGCATTTTTTTTTTTGTTGGAGTGTGTGTGTGTGTGTGTGTGCTTGTGAACCTGTAAGGTGTCTGTGGGTGTCTTGCCTGCATGTGAATGTGCTGAAGCTGCCAGAATATTGTCATGCCATATCAGTGTGCATGTATTAGAAGAGAAGATAAGCAGGCCCTCTGGTTGGTTTGTGGTTCGAACAAACCGCCTCACATGCTCAAGACTAAGCTGGAAAAAAAAAAGCAGCCTATTGTTTTTGTCAGAGTGATACACAAACCAAAGCCACAATGTGTTCTCTTCTTGCCGCCTTGTCCCTTATGTAAAACAGTTCAAGTGGTTTAACCTTAAAGGACTGTTTTTTTCCCTTTCGTTTCTATTGGCCTCCTTTTTCTCAACTCAACCTCTACATTCTGGGTAAGCCGATAGAGGTGTCATCTTCAGTGAACAATCATGGGGTTTTCTCATGAAACGCTTTTTTTGGTTTTGTTTTAAAAACGCCCGCTTRTTTTCTTTTCCAGCGATAGTTTGCAGAAGAATTAGCAGCGTGGTTTACATTTATGACCATAAAGCGAGGCTTTTATTCGCACAAATCCCCAGCTGTATAAATGAAGAGCATGTGCTATGTACTGTACACCATGCCTCTTGTGCTCTAAGACTTTCCCTGCAAGATTTAAGGTTCAGTCGTCAYGCAACGTGCATACCAGGCTCGCGAGCGTCACGTTGGGCGCGCTCGACGTGGGAAAGTTCTCTGGAGCACGACTGACATCCACATGTGGCTTCGATTTGACCAGCTGAAGGCTTCAGCATCAATAGAGGCGCAGCATTATCTGTCATTTGTTAATGACTTTGCATTCAAAGAGCGTGCTTATCTTTCCCAGGGCCAAAAATAGCAAGACTGTTTGTATGATTGTCTTCCATTCAGAATCAAATTCAAATGGTGGTTGTAAAAGCCAAATGAGGTGTGAAATGGAGAGATGGGACTCAGCGCAGACTGATGCTGCTTAGTAAAATAAAGCAAAACAAAGCACTGTCACTGCTAAGATATTCATGCTAAACAAGGGTTTTAGTTCACTGATCTTTTATGTGAATSKTGCATTTAAACACTGACAATAAATTAATGAGAAAAAGGCATTTTCTGAAGAAATAACRTATTGCTCTTTTGTTTGCCAGTATTTTAGAATGCGATCATTTTAAGATTAAGGAAGGAGTTAAATGACTGTATGCACATTCTRATTAAGTCTAATATTAGAACTTTAAGTATGTTTTGAGTATCACTGTTCATCACTGTCACACCAAACCGTAAAATAATATCTGTAATTTTAACTAAGTTATACACATTTTTTTATGATGGAAAACAAACAAACAAAAAAAAAAAACAGTCACCTCTTGGCCTTCTGTGGTGACAAAAAAAGTAATTTGTGACATTTTGCAATAAGATTTTTCAAATTTAAAATATTCCTCTAATGCCTGAATTAAAATATCTGTCGTAATCTTTCCCTGCCAGGGAAGCTCGGTGGCCAGGACTCGTTTGAAAGCGTCGACAGCTTCGAGAGCTGCGACCGGCTGACTCAGTCGTGGAGCAGCCAGTCCTCTTTCAACAGCCTGCAGCGAGTACCGTCRTACGACAGCTTCGATTCGGAGGACTACCCCACCGCCCTGCATGGCCACAAGCCCAAGGGCACCTTCAAAGACTACGTGAGGGAGCGCTCAGACCTCAGCAAGGACAAACCAGTCATCCCTGCGGCGGCGCTGGCAGGATATACGGGTAAGTCTTCTAAAAGTCGAATTTTGGGCTGAAATATGTGGAGCTTTGACAAGTTTCTCAGACATTAACAAAACAGATAATTTAAAAAAGACCTTCCTTTAGAAGGAATGTAAATTTTTCTAAAACCTCTCTTGCCAGTGTTTTAAATTAAAATCATCTTATATTGCAAAATGACCTTCCGTTGTGGTAAAACCTTGCAAATAACATGAACAATGTCATGCAACACCTTGTGTAATTCTGAGTGTTTCTTAGTAATGACGCTTAACCATTACTAAGCCAAAATTTAGCTTGATGGCTGTAAATTACACTGAGAAACAAATGTTTTTCATGTACGCTGTGGTTGATTTGTTGTTGTGGCCATCCTTACAGTAACTGGGATGACTCCAAAAAGTAATCAATCTAGAGAAAGTTGAAATAATATCTTACAGATTATAATATCACTTCTACTGAAGAAGCAGTTACAGAAATGTACCGGTATGTGTTTATTTTTCTACATTTAATTCTCATACCTTTGGTTGCACAGCTGTAACACACTTGTTGCTGCTCTGCAAAGCGACCCACATGTGAGAGGGCTGTAATGCACTACTTTTAGACCAAACATAACAAAACAAAACAAAAAAAGACACCTTTTACCTCAACTGCCCAAGTTAGGAAGCAAAGTAGGTTTGCTCCTGCCTCCTTTTTCTTTTCTCACTTTCTTGCGCTGCCATCACGCCTCATCTACCTCTTTATCTGGAGCCCGCATCTCAACCTATTTTTTTCAGGTCGTCCTAGCAACGCTGGTGAAATGAAGAAATTGTGCCTGCCCCTGTGCGTACAGCACCAGAACAAAATTATCTCTTTATCTTCACACTTGTACCCCCCCACCCCCCAAAAAAAAAAAATGCTGCGTTCTTTCAACATTCTTTAGKTTGGCTGAGATGTGGAGATACTTGCAACTTGTGAAACAAGTGCACTATTTTAGCATCTGCCGCACGTTTTAGGTTTCAAATCTGCTTTCTTAGATGTCCGAATGATGCTTAAAGACGCTCAGTGCAAACCAAAGGGTTGTCTTAAACTGCATCAAATGGCCCAGTTTGAAATCGTTTTGGTCCAGTAGTTTTGCAGAGTTATTGATAGGCGGTTCTGAAATGTGAGTTCATGCGCAATGGTAAACAAAGAACTCAGCTGGAAACCATGTCGCAATTTACTTTTAAACTTAAAAAATTTGAGGGTAAATATTTACCAAAACAGCAAATTAGTCAAAGTTTTTGATCCCAAACTCTACCGTCACTTCACTTTGGTTGTTCCTGCAGGTAAAAACACACGTGCGGTGGTTTAATAGCATCCATTCACAAATTTTGCCAACACATTTCCATTGATATGTGTAAGAAAAAAAAATGCATAGGTTTTATTAATACTTCATGAATTTTGTTCTGACCAGTCTTCATGACATTGCAGTGAGTAATACAATGTCATGGTTTTATTTTGTTTTGTGTTTTTTCAAGCTTTGTGTCAGCTGCCTCTTATACGCCATTCACACTTGGTTTTTATTGAAACCTTGGTTTTAATAAGTGGTTAAAACTTGTAAAAAAGTCAAAAAACGTTATGCACAATCGTTTGCAATGCTGTGAGATCTTGCAAGTTGTGTTAGTGCGTAGATGTGTTGAATGACTTTGCTACTGCCACCCCAAATTTTAGCTCATTAGATATAAAAATCACCACGGTATAGCCCATTATGTGCAAGCTAAAGTAGACTAGCAGTTGTTGCCATCTTGAATTGAGTTGACTTCCAAAGTATCACCAACAAACGTACAAAAAATGGTTAACGTCAAATATTTACACATAGATCCTGTGCAATCAATTGGCGTTTAGGGTTTAAGTTGGGGCCAGTCTCAACTATTACAACACCAAACTGTAGCTCAACATCTGTAAGTTTGACTGAGTTGTAGCCATTTTTGTGTTTACTAATTTAGCTTCTTGACTTAGGTTAAACAGTTCCAGATGTATATCCAATGATTAATTTCCTACAGTTTCATTAAAATCTGTCCAGTGAATAGGGAGATCCTTTTTTTTCTAAGTGTACAGACAAATGATACACACACATGCACACGCAAGCAAAAACATTATAGCTTATCTGCAAATCTTCTCTACCCAGCAAAATTAGATTGTTGAGGAGTTGTTCTGTAAACGCTGCAAATTATTGGGACTTTTTTCGGTCTTGTTCAAATTGTAGTCACACGGCTGCATGATTGCCTGCAAAAAAAAAAAAAGAAAAAAAAAAGAGGGGAAATCCACCACATTTCACAAATGATACATACATCAAATCTTATTAGACAGACCCAAAACCAGTATGTACAAGTTAACCGGTCATTTGTATGATTACTGGTTCAAATTTCACTTGTAGAACAATGAGCCATTCATTTGCAATGATGTTGGAACGATGTTGTAATGTATTCATAATCCAATCACGAAGGATTAAAGACCGAGCATTCCTTGAAGGAATGMAAATCACACACTGTCTTTCATGCCAGCGTTTTAGACGAAGCTCATCTTTAGTTGAGCAGGAACTTTTTTTGGTCAAGCCATGAAAATAGGGTTCTGCACGACCTTGTCCCCTGTGAATGACACGCAGCTACTACCACACTCAATATTTGTAAAACTAATTGGTAGTCATTTTGAGGTTTTTGAAGGTCAGTTAGATGTGGGAGCCACTTTTGCAAGGGTTGGCTTCAAATGCTAGTGTTGTATAAGTCCCTCTAAATGAATACTTCTTGAAAGTAGCGTTAAAATTTCTGCAGTGGTTCAGACAATATTTTACTAATGACGAGACAATTTTGAACAGACTTTTTTTAAAGCTCAGAATATGTATTGTCACACTGGACTCTTGGTCAGTATTTGTAACTGATTTGTATTTTTGAAGGTCAGTTAGCTGTGGCGACCATCTTGAATCCAGCTGACTCCAAAATATAATTAGTCATAGACAGACATCCAGTGAACACTTTCTCTTAGTTTTATTAAATTTCACATTGCGATCCACAAGACATGCAAAATCATTGCTGTCCTACAACAAAACACAATCACCAGCTTCCCTACGTTTGAGAAACTAGAATAAAGTATGCAAGAAGTAGAAAAAAAAATCACTATTTCTGAACAGGCCACATTTTCTATGGACTCTAATCTGTTTATATAAGGAAATAAACACAGTTGGTGAAATATTTCTGCAGAGGTTTGGCACTTGTACAATTACCTTTTTCAGCTTTATACAAAGTAACCGCTTCTCAGTTACTATGGCTTTTTATCCAATAAAACAGAAGAAAAAAAATAAATCATGCTTTTATCCTTGGTGTATTAGTCCTTAAAAGATGGAGGCATGCTTTCTGCTTCTTTCTGCCTTGCTTGAGTACACAGGTGAAGAAAAGGTGAACAAGAAAAAAGATGCATCTAATTCAAATGAAGCTAACCTTGAAATAAAGCAGCAGGCTTTAATCCATGTATAAAACTGTGCTCGTGATGCTTTGTAAAGTTGCTCTGCTTGGCTTCCTGTCTCAGTCACCGGGGGTGACAGGTGACACTTGTAGCATGGATGAGGAGTCAGATAAGACTGCAGAGAGATAAATGAAGCTCCGGTTGCATCTTTGTAGGTTTCCGGTGATAATTTGCCATTTACACCTCTGCCTGTAAAACATGTTGCGCTTTCTGCACGTATGAAAAAGATATGGATTTGCCTCTTGTCTGCCTTCTATCCTACAAATGAAAACAGATCCAAACAGGTTTGCACTGCAGTGTGAAAGAGTTGATCACTTTTAGGTCATGCATCATTATGTCGAAAAATTAGATTTATTTATCTTTGATTCTTTTTTGTTTGTTTGTTTTTTTGTGCCACAGCTATGGAAGCATACAGTGAATAAGATACTAAAAATTGCCATGAATAGAAAAGCCCCCACCCGTTCATGAATCTGTTTCAATACGGCCCTTGTGTATGACGATTGTTGCATATTTTTGGAAACTTTTTTTTATGTGACAAGGGTCGCCTGTATTCTAATGTGAGAGCACAGTGGGTTGGTATTACCCTTATGTGGGCTGGCTGTTGCATTGCCTGACTTTTGAACATGAGCCGAAGCTCTCGGTGTGAAAGAGAAGCAGTGTTGCGAAGCAGCAGCTTCGTTCCAAAACTCAAAGTGGCTGTTGTCATGCACCCTCTTCAATTCTGGCAGAAGCTAAAAAAAAAAGTAAAAAAAAAAAAACGGTCTCTGAAATGCCATTTTCAAGTCTTCAGCCCACACATCTGTTTCCCTGAAAGCATTTGGTTTGCGTTGTGTAAGGGCACGTTTGGTTTTCTTAGGCACTCGAGAGGTGAGCTTTGCTCAGCTCCAGTTTTTGCTGAGGCGGCGTGCTGCACAGGCAGGTGTGATTTCAACATGCGAGCCTCAAAAGTGGCTGTGTTCTCTCGTACGTGCAGAGAAAACCGCACGATCAAAGCATAGCGCTGCGAATCTAGTTCATAGACAAAACCAGCACTTTTTTGATGGCCTTTGTTCTGCTTTCCCCTCTTTTTCCATCAACTGTAATAAACTCTTGTATTAGTGTTAAAAATAGGCTTCATTGGATTATCTCTGTTCTCTCTCTCTTTTTAAAGGAATCCCATTGTAGCACATCTGGTGAGTTTTGTTCTGAAACGGCCCCATAGATGCCTTGCAGAGGCCTAAAGGCAGCGGCTCACATTTTAAACCAGTGATTTCACCCGTATGGAACKCGTAGACACAGACTCTAGATTCACATACTGTACAGGGCAACTGGCAGACAACTTGATGAATGAGAGCGTTAWATGTAGGAGGACATTCGGTTCCACTGTCATTCTTCAACCTGACCCAGATTAGAAGGTTTACTCGGTCCCTCGACAGACACGACTGAATTATTTGCATGAATATTTAACAGTTTTGTATAGAAGGAGCGTATAATGTGTTGAAATATAAAGCTCTGTCTGACCACATTTTTTCCTGTCAAATTCATGCAACATCTCTAGGATTAGAACAACTTCAGTCTGAATGTGTGCTTACATTAKTTTACTAATTGTTACACAACCCTATGAGGAAAAATACCATGATATTTAACCTGGAAATGCTTCAGACTGTAAGTGCTACAGCTAGCTGCTACTTCTGTTGCTTTTTGTGTTTGCAACTAAAAAAACAGATTTGTCTAACTTACTTAACCAAGTTATGTCAAGTGGTTCCACTCAACTGTAAATGTAGATCTACACCAGTAACACAAGTAAATGTCTTTACTTTACTCAACTCGATTGAGTGGAACCACTTGACATAACTTGGTTAAGTAAATTCAACATTTTTCATTTATTTATTTATTTTTTGTATAAGAGGGCTGCCAAATGACCCATATTAGCTGGGTTGTTTCTGTCGAATTAAAGTGTCCAGGAAAGGATGCTCTATCTCCCGTATTCTGAGTGCAGCCTGCAAGCGGAGCAGTCATAATATGGCAGGCAGGTAGGCATTTGTCTAACGCCCTGAGCTGAAAGGGGTCCCCAAGGAATGGTACTAAAGTGGCCAAATGCAACAACCATATGAAATGACTGAGTTGGCAACCCTAATATTAAGGTGATTTATTTAAAAAAAACCACTGTATTGTCAAACTGGTGGAAATGCTTTAGTTTAACAAATAGCATTTACCTGAAAATGTTGAGACTGCAGTTGTTTTTAGTTGTGTTTAGGTGTCAGCAATCCAGATTTGTTATGTTTGAACTAGCCCTTAGCTTGTCATTTGAGTGAGACTTTAACTCTTTTTTCTTAAACTGATATTATTATGMCCCCCGCACACGAAGCGTAAGCGGGAGTCATATTGTTTTCGTACCGTTTTTTTTTTTTTCAGTGATTTTTGGTCAACCGTAGCACAAAAACAGCTGCACCGATCAACATGAAACTTGGCAGGACTGTAGATGAGTCCGACCTACACTGCGCCAGCCAACGGTTTTACAATAGACCCCTTATTTGAGGAGGGGGCTCCTTGGACATGTAAAAATTCTTATAACTCAGAAACTGTTCAACATAGGAGCTTCAGATTCCTTTTGTTGTTAAGCTCTGATGAAGCTCTATCCATCAGGCCCACCAATCAGTGCCCCCCCAAGACCCCCAATTTATCTGAAAAAGGGGTGTCTGGACATACAAAAAATGGTTATAGCTCAAAAATTATTAAACATAAAAGCTTCAGATTTCTTTTGTTGTTTAGCTCTGATGAGGGGCTATCCATCAGGTTAACCAATAACCCCCACCCCAAAAAAGACCCCCACCTAAACCACTACAATTTTGGGATGCACCTAGTAGCATGACATTTGTTAGGAATAAAAACCTCTGAGCTCTGGTGAATTTGTGCGTGCGGGGGTCATTATGTTACCACAATGAACTAGATACCGCTATCCAGTATCTAGTTCAAGATGTATCTACTCCAGGCAAATTATTAATTGTTCAAATCCTTTCCACACAACTCCATGTAAGAAACCTACAGTTTCCC
The DNA here is from genome assembly GCF_001266775.1 of Austrofundulus limnaeus. Classification (NCBI taxonomy): domain Eukaryota; kingdom Metazoa; phylum Chordata; class Actinopteri; order Cyprinodontiformes; family Rivulidae; genus Austrofundulus; species Austrofundulus limnaeus. The sequence continues at coordinate 25,957 of NW_013954130.1, forward strand.
TCACGTTTAGCTTTAGTAACCTCTTCAGTGAAAGCCAGATTTGAACGTCTTCCACCAATAATTAAACTTCAGACTTGGAAATGTTCTCAAAAGCAGATCTCGTCGACTTGAGCTGACACTTACCTCAAAAAATTCTCACACCAGCCAGCATCAGCACATAAACGGCAGTGAATTCTTTCAGTCTCGCCGGCTCAAACAAACACCTTCTCTCCTTCTCCCATTTGTTCTGCAGGCAGCGGCCCCATCCAGCTGTGGCAGTTTCTGCTGGAGCTGCTGACCGACAAGTCTTGCCAGTCCTTCATCAGCTGGACAGGCGACGGCTGGGAGTTTAAGCTTTCTGACCCAGATGAGGTGAGAGGTTGTGACCCCGCTGGTCGCTGGCACTCAAGATGGGGGGTCTTAAGTAGTTGGCCAGATGAACAAGATGTCTCCTTTGTTTAGAAAGAAACAGTTGCCTTTTGTGTTTGACTTTATTATTGCTTGTGACTATTTATCTGGTTTTGCATTATTCTTTCAAGATGTGACTTGGTTTCAGACTTAACTTAGTAACACTGTTGCTCATGTTGCTGTTCCAGGTCGCTCGCAGGTGGGGCAAAAGGAAAAACAAGCCCAAGATGAACTATGAGAAACTGAGCCGTGGCCTGCGTTACTACTATGACAAGAATATTATCCACAAGACCTCTGGGAAACGCTATGTCTACCGCTTTGTCTGTGACTTGAAAAGCCTGCTGGGCTACACACCAGAAGAACTGCACGCCATGTTGGACGTAAAGCCTGATACGGACGAGTGAGCAAAATCTCTATAAAACAAAGAGAGGACAAATGATAAGGAGCCACTCGGACTGAGGCTTATAAAGTGGTCTGAACTGTTCAGTAGAGTTGGTAACCCATTTATTGGCAGACCAAAAAAAAAATGTTTTTAACGACAAAACTGTGGTCTTTATCAACTTTGAGCTCCTGTCTCTCAGAGTGTGATTTAAAAGGAAGGCAGAAGCCAAAAAAACCTGTATTCAAACCCTGTTGGATTTGAGATATGAGTGTGTGCGTGTGTGAATGTGAATGTATCTGATTCCTACTGGTAGTATTTAGCAGTTCAAGGCAAATGAAGTCCTGTTGAGTAGAGTTCAGGTTAGTGTCTGTTCTGTGCAAGTAGCAAAGTGGAGGAGGCAAACCAAGATACTAAATATAATAAAACCAAAAGAGAGAGAGAGAGAGAGAAAAAAAAGTGATTCATTTCACTGCTGGGTTAAACTGAAAGCAGGTGATAAACTCCTGCTGAGATAATGGTTGCCAAAATGTAAAAAACTGAACTTAGGAAGGTGTTATGTCATATTTCCATACATGCTTACTGTTTGTGTAGAGCGAGTAGAGATTTTTCAAAACCAAAATTAAAAAAAAAAGTGACATTAAGGAGTCAGTGTTGTGCCAGTATTAGTTAAAACACCCAAATCAAGCCTACAGAGCCTATTTTTGTCCATAAGTGTGTTTAAAGTCAAGTCAAAAACTAAATGTCAAGTTACGACTGTTATGCGCTCACTGATTTGCATCAGCCAACACTATAATCCCTGTGCTTTGTAGGTGTGTGTGAGCGTGTGTGTGTGTGTGTGTGTGTGTGAGGACCCGGTAGGGATTACTCATACCCGAAGAAGTCTGAAATGCGACTGAAAGTAGCCGTTGCTTTTGAAACTGACGCTTTCACCTTTTCTTACAATGTTGCCACCTTGTTACAGACACATATATTGACTGAAACTTTTTTTTTTTTTTTTGCGTATGCTACCAGTATTAGCAAACTGTAGACAATCTACGTGGGGAAAATTCAGGAGTCGGTAAGAATCAGTGTGCAAATTTAAAAAAAATGTCAGTTCACTGTCCATGTTTGTTTGTTGTGTTCTAATAGTCGTATCTATGAAATCAGCAGTTATATAACCGAAGGAAGGATTTCTATTTCCTTTTTTTTTCCCAAAAGAATGTAGAACGACAGTTTATTTTTGTCTGTTATGCTGTCAGTTTTGGCCAAAAGAAAGCAGCCGGAGTGCAGAGTGATGGTGCATTGTTAGACAAAAGGAAAAAAAGAGGTAGAGAATAGAAGACTGATGTAGATGAAAGTGAAAGGAAGGAATCTGTAAATAATGCAGGTGATGACTGCTTGGGATGTATAATGGATGGCAGTAGACAGTAAAGATACAGGTTACCCATACAGGACTCATTAAAAAAATATTTGTGCAGTTTGCGTCAAATAAAAGCATTACAACTCACTGGTTACATTTGACCAAATTGGCAGCAGAGTCCCACTTTCCCCTTCAACAGTGGGAACGGGGTCTGCACACTGGGAAATGCCAAAGTTGAACATTATCTTCAATGTTATTGTTTACAGTGACTGAATGTTACCCCTTATGGATGAAAATAGCTTTTGAGATGTCTATTTGTACAGATTGTATTTCATAACGCTTTATTGGGGACCCGGATTACACAAATAAGCAGGAGACAAAGCCGGAATAATAACCAAAACCCGTGTGAGGTCTTTGGCTATGGGGCTTTGGGTATACGCGATGTTTGAAGACATGGACCAGAAGTCTCATATGTGTTGTTTTTATTTTTATTTTTTTGTTTTGTTTTGAAAGTGTTGTCTTTTTGTCAAAGTTTTGTTCAGGTTTTTGTAAAAGCAGACAGCTTGGGGACAAAGTCTTTGTTGATTTCCCACTGAATGCCGAAAAGTGATGCTGTAATTGTTGCCGTCACYATGAAGCACTGGCTCTCAAACTTTTGTTGCTTCTACAATACAGAGAATTGGATCCGAAACAAAAGAGTTTGTTATAAACTGCACTGTGCAAACATTCCTTTTCTACGTTTTTATTTCAAAACAGTGTTCTTTTATTTTGTTGCCCCTCCATGTTCTAAAGAAATATTCTATTCCATAAAAATGTTCATATTTTGACAGGTGTTTTAATTTTCACGTGGGAGACTTCAATCTGCTGCAGGACTTGTGTTTTAATGACTCGTAGGCGAGTGCACACATACAAACGTTTTATGGCATATGCATATCTCAAAACAAATTCAGAAGGAAAGCCTTATTGTTTTGGATGTGGTTCTTTTTCTGTATATTTTATAGTGTCTTTTGTATTTTTGTTATGAGATCATTTTTTATTGTATTTAGTTCACAAACCTTTTGAATATTTTTCAATAATTTATATTTTATAAAAGACGAGAGATGCAGACAGCTGGTGCTTTCACAGGAATTTAAAAGGTAGCACAGAACAAAATAATGTAGCGATTTTTATTTTTTAATTGTTTTAATATTATTTTTTTCTTTTTTATATGGAAAACAAATCTGTCTGCTATAGAAATTAAAAAAAAAAAAGAAAAAGAAAGGCTGATGCTGGCCCATCAATGACTTCTGCTGGAAAGGTTTTATAAACTGTAACTTCTATTTCTAAAATGTACTTCAAAATGTTATAAAATATATGTGAAGAAAGATTTTATCACTGTGTGTGCTGTTTCATTTTTATTCAGTTATGATTCATCCGAAAAGAAAATCAGTCCTTTATTTGAACTATTGTTTTATTTTTCTTAATGATAGCCTTTATGTTCTTTTCAGTAACARTAAATAACTGCTCTTTGAAGGAATGCATGTAACCCAAAATTCAGAAGAGTTTTAAACTTAAGATGATGAAAAGGGACTGAGTTACAGTCATTTTGGTCAAACCATGTGAACAATTTTATGCAAAAATCTCCTGCAACAGTCAGAGTTGTAAAGTAATTACTGTAAGTACAAATACTTTGTTGCTGTACTTAAGTAGAAATTTTGGTTATCTGTACTTGAGTACTGTGATGGACTTGCGACCTGTCCAGGGTGAACCCCGCCCCTCGCACTGTGACTGCTGGATATGGGCACCAGTGACCCACGCAACCCTGAAAAGGAAGAAGCGTGTACAGAAAATGGATGGATGGATGGATGGATGTACTTGAGTAATTATTTTTCAGCATACATTTTACTTTTACTCATTGCATTTTTACACAATTATCTGTACTTTCTACTCACTACATTTTTTTTAAAAAAAGGTAAGAAATAGAAAGTTGTTACTCTTATTTTATTCTGAGTTGTTATTACTTAAATATCCTGATAAATTGTGTCTCCTGGGTAGAGTGATTTTAATTGTAGTTGGATGAGAAGTATAAATATATACCAATTTGACACCCTATTAGCTTGTACACAACCCATCRTCAAAAATATTTTTTGGAGAAGTCACCTCCCAATAATTGTTATTTTGGAAAATCTAACTGCTCACTTTTACTCAGTACTTTTACTTTTAATACTCAAGTAGATTTTGTCAGAAATTTACTTTTGATACTTAAGTGCAAAAAAATTCTGATACTTTAAGACTTTTACTCAAGTAATATTTTTAGAGAAGACTTTAACTTTTACCGAAGTATTTTTAATGATAAGATACTTGTACTTTTACTCAAGTATCACTTTAAGGTACTTTATACAACACTGGCAACAGTACAAGGTCTTGCGATGTTTGTTGGTACTCAGAAACAGTTTTGTGAAACTTTCTTAGGAACTACCACATGGGGTAGGAAAAATCATATTGTGTGCAATTAATCTTCAGAAAACTGTCAACAGTTATTATTTGCCACTAATGGGTGCCCATTTGAGCCCAATGGTGAAATGTAGCATGAAGCAGCTAACGCTAGCCCAGCCCTTACTTAATCATCAGAAACACTGGCATAAACCAAAGTCTAAGAAAAGCCAGACTAAGGCCACAAGTCTGTCGCATATAGTGCAATTACAATCTAGTATTTGTCATATTCATAATCAGTTAATCGCTCATTCTTACCACATCAAACCAGCTCAATAAGTGCTCATTTCATAGAGTTATGATCATATTTACGTTGGCTAAGGTTGATTAGCTGTGGCGACCTTCTTGAAAGTGTTTAGATTACAACTGCTTAGCTTAAGAGGTCAAACTGTATATCCAGTGCTTTTTTTATTAATATTATTAGATTTTATTTGTTCAGGACAGTGTGCAATCAAAACATAATTTGATGCATTGCACCAGATTTGGCCTAAGGCTAATTTACATCTGTAGGCCCATCAAACAGTAAAAACACAACAACATCCAACAGTAAAATAGAGACGAGAGGAAAATAAAAGAGAAAAGAAAAATAATATAAAATAAAACAATTTGCAATTAAAAAAATACATAAAACACCCCACCCCACTCTCCAAACATAAAACCATGCCCACCTCCACCTCACAGTCTGGCAGACAGGTGTGTCTCAATAAAAAAAGTCTAGTTTCAGTATACAGTATTAAAATAGTTGCTCAGTGTTTTATACACACTTGCTTGAGATTATGGTTCTGTTTTGTATTACTTCACTTTTCGTAGTTTAAACCCAGATGTAGACTCTTCAGCTTCAGCGTTCAAGCCTCAAAGTTAGGCCTGRACAAAACTGAAGGATTGTTGGTGAATGAAAACAATTAACCATGAAAAAAATTATTGTTTGGATGGAAGAAATACAAACATTTTCAGACTAGGGATCGTAGCTTCAGCGAGCAGATGATGACTGTGCTGCAAGGCTTGTCAAAGACTRTGTTTCTCTGCCAAGTCTCAATAAAAAGCTGTGGTGGGATGTACTGTATAACTGTTAAGAAACATCTAATCAACCTACTTGTATTTCGCATCGCCTGCTGCCAAGAAAGGCAGGCAATCATGTATGTGTGTGAAGTAGTGTAGCAAATGAAACCACAAAGAGAACATTTGTGAAAAAAATACACAACAAAAGYACATAAGCGCATTCTAACATCATGGTTCACTTCGCCACTTGTTTTACATGTTGTGTTCCAGTTCTAACTGCTGTGTTTCATGCACACTGATAAGGTGATGCAAAAATGAAACTGACACACAGGGGCCCATTCATGTTCTTGCAGTCTTATATAAATTCCACTGTAGATGGAAAACATGCAGGGCCGTGGCCTGCTGCCCAAAACTCCACAGATGTTTGGCCCCTCTCTCTGCCGCAGTGTGGCAATCAGACTCAGAAATTCAGGTCAAGATCACAGGATTTCTTCGAAGTACGATTCTGAAAAGACAAAACAAGCGCCTTGAATTAAAACTTTCTAAACACAGAAATGCCATATTTACTTATTCAGCAGTTTTTTTTTATACTTGAATTGTGCAAAATGTTGTTTTAGAGTTTGTAAAAATCAGCGATGGCTGTAAAGAACATCTGACTTTGTTCATGTCTTCCTAAAAAAAAATACTAGACAGCTGATTCTATTCCGGATCTTCTCCTGGTGGTGCTGTTCTTGGCTGAGAGCAGGCTGATGTTACCCAGGTGGTTCTTCTCCCATTCCACCTCCCGACTCGCCTGATGATCCAGACCAGACGTGGCTGTTAGGCAGATTTAAAAATACTTCTCCAGGCAGTGCCTGTTCTAACAGACCTGAAACAAAACCCAAATCATTGTGATACCCTTCAAACCTGCCTACCACCCATCCAAACACAGACTCAAACCTGGATCGGACACACTCACACATACGCAGTCCTGAAAAGCAGATAAGCCTTTGATTGATTTAGGAAAATGCAAAAACAGCAAAGAGGAGAAGAAACCATAGCARAAAGTGTGAATGGTCCCACCTGACAGTCACAGAGATGACCTCCAGACAAAAAAAAGTGTCACCTCCTGTTTTTGACACCTTGCACCAACTGTGACTCATTCATCAGATTTCAAATGTAAATGTTTATCTAAAGAGAGTTTTACCGATTTATATCTGTCAACTACTCAGAGTCCTAACATGACTGCCTGAGACAGGAAGATTACAAAGATATTCTTGAGTCTGCAGAGCTGCAAACGACAGATTATATTAGGGATGTTGTTGTAGTAAAATGTTATTTTAGATATGATTTATTTGGTTAAATAAAAACAACTTTACTTGTGTTTTTTTCTCTTGGTGTGTGTTATTGTCTGTTAGCAAAATGCCCACTAGACAAATTTAAATGAAACTCATAAATAAAAGTTGGATGTCTATAACTAGTCAAATCAAACAAAGAACCAACCAACCAACCAACCAACCAACCAACCAACCAACCAACCAACCAACCAACCAACCAACCAACCAAACAAACAAACAAACAAACAAACAAACAAACAAACAAACAAACAAACAAACAAACAAAAAATCAAACTCAAGAGGTCAGCTATGGCTAG
>NW_013954130.1:34168-37932 GCF_001266775.1 Austrofundulus limnaeus
TTTGTGTTTGTTTGCATTTGTTTGTTTGTGTTTGTTTGTATGTGTTTGTTTGTTTGTATTTGTTTGTTTGTGTTTGTTTGTATGTGTTTGTTTGCATTTGTTTGTTTGTGTTTGTTTGTATGTGTTTGTTTGTTTGTATTTGTTTGTTTGTGTTTGTTTGTATTTGTTTGTTTGTGTTTGTGTTTGTTTGTTTGTATGTGTTTGTTTGTGTTTGTTTGTATGTGCTTGTTTGTTTGTATGTGTTTGTTTGTATTTGTTTGTTTGTGTTTGTTTGTATGTGTTTGTTTGTTTGTATTTGTTTGTTTGTGTTTGTTTGTATTTGTTTGTTTGTGTTTGTGTTTGTTTGTTTGTATGTGTTTGTTTGTGTTTGTTTGTATGTGCTTGTTTGTTTGTATGTGTTTGTTTGTATTTGTTTGTTTGTGTTTGTTTGTATGTATGTGTTTGTTTGTATTTGTTTGTTTGTGTTTGTTTGTATGTGTTTGTTTGTTTGTATTTGTTTGTTTGTGTTTGTTTGTATGTGTTTGTTTGTTTGTATGTGTTTGTTTGTGTTTGTATTTTTTGTATGTGTTAGTTTGTTTGTGTGTTTGTATTTTTTGTTTGTATGTGTTTGTTTGTTTGTATTTGTTTGTTTGTATGTGTTTGTTTGTATGTGTTTGTTTGTTTGTGTTTGTTTGTTTATATGTGTTTGTATTTTTTGTATGTGTTTGTTTGTTTGTATGTGTTTGTATTTTTTTGTATGTGTTTGTTTGTTTGTTTATATGTGTTTGTATTTTTTGTATGTGTTTGTTTGTTTGTTTGCTTGTTAGCAAAATATCTCAAACAAACAAAATAATTTTCAGTGAAAATCCCAGACAGTAAATATTGGCTGTACATCTACAACAACAAATTAACTTTTGACTCAGTCTAATTAAAAAATGGCCGCCACAGATAATCAACCTTAACGTATCGATTCTGACTGAGCTACAATTCAGTGATGGTTGAGTCATTCTACACATCCTCCAAACACAACAGATCATGTGAAATATCACAATATTGCATGAAATTGTGTAGCACATTGCTTTCAAAGATTGACTAAAACGGCTACAACTCTGTCATTTTCATACATAAGAACTTTTWAACTCTGTCATAAAAGGTGCCAGGTGATGTGTTCAAGGACTGTTAGGCTTTTAATTTAAACAGAGGGAAATCTTTACAGATAAACAAAGATTTACAAACAAAAACTATTTGCTTTCAAAGAGAGGTGCAGCCACCAGGTGTAAAATAAGAACCTGATGTGTAGTCTCTGTCTCCTCTGAGCTGTTACAGGATGTTAACTGACACACATTTATTTAAAGCTGAGAAGCAGCGCTGACATTTCTCACTGACCTCAGTCTGATCTGCAGAGGAGGAAACAGCAGGAGCCACACTGACTGAAGGCTGGCCAGAGTGGAAAAACCTGAGGATCCCAACTAGCTGCTGCTGCTGGAAGCAACGCAGACACAAAGAGGGCTCAACACTCCTCCTCCTTCACTTTACAAACAATGAGTCTGTTACTGGGACTTCACATTTCTCCTTTCTGCTTGTTCTGATGGAGAACAAAGAGAGGATCTGAGACAGAAGTCAACTTCAACTTAACCATTAAGATCTAAAACAGAAGGATCAAATAAGACCTTATCAAGAAATCTCAGGACTCTGTTTGGTCCAGAGAGAAAAGCCACATTCACTGAGATCGCTAGAATCCTAACTAATGACCCTGTAAATACCAGTACCATGAGGTCAAACATGTACAGCATTTTTAAACTTTAAAACATTCAAAATGTTTWAAAAAATGTACATAAAAATCCTAAATCAGTAAAAACGACTTTGTTCTGAAGTATTCGTGTTAATCCCAGTGGTGTGAAGGAGCTACATCAGATCAGTTAAGGAATGGAAGTTGAAGAATGTGGTACATGTTTGTAGCAAACAAATGTCTGTGTGGAAGCATTGAATCATGGGATATCACAGYGGATTCTGATGTTATCAGTCCATGAAATGGACGTTATTAGGGGTTATCAGTCCCATACAATGGCTTCAGAGGGTCCCTACTGTGCCTTCTAGGCTTCAGACTGTGTTGACAGTGCCTCCTAGTGGGTTATTATATCAATGACAATGACTGTATAAATAACCAAAACATATTGTAATAAATATTTTGTGTTTGAGTTGGTCTCCAGCCCTGGTCTCCTGCTCTATCCATTGCCCCATTGGAAGACCACAATATACAACCGTTAAGAGGGCAGGGTCTTTAGTGCTAACCAAATCATTTGCTCTAAAGTTAACCATAGTGGCTTTAAAACTCATATTAACCATTTATTTTATGCCTCATATTAACCAGCTGACATTCTGAAGCCATTCTAGGGGACTAACAACGCCTAATAACATCTATTTAATGGATGATAACATCTGAAGAAGGTGGATATCACCACCACAATAAGAACATTTAGCAGTTTACTGTGTGAACAACATCATGGATAGGGAACTTTGATACAAACCAATCTGCTGTTGGATTTGATGGACAATTTTTTCATTGAAAATATCCACGTTTTAACAAACTATGGCTGAAAAAACACTGGCAAGGTCAAATGTTGGAGGGTCAGTGGTTTAAAGGAGTTCTTCTAAAATACAAGATGAGGAAGGAGGAGCTGGTGTCTCTGGGGTCCCTGGTGTATGGTGCTGGTGTTATGAAGCTCAACCCAAGCCTGATGCTCAACAGCAAAAACTACAGTAGCTAAAGGTGTCCAGGTAGATTCTACTGCTTTTCATTTACTGAGGTTAAGGCAAAGATGAGATGATGGTGTCGATGCATGCAGGGGTTTTTAACAGCAAGGGGTCTATAGTAGAAAGTACCACATTCAATTTTAATTTGTAAAAAAAATTAACTTAAATTTATTTTTATTTACATCGTTTTGTTCATTTATCAATAATTACCACTTTGTTGTTTAGTCTTTCAGTTTATTTTATTCTTATCTGCTCTTACCCTCATAGATGAGAAGCCACGAGCTATTCAAATTATTTGGTCCTGCCCAGACCCACTGCCTACTTTAACAATACCTACTGTCAACCATGATAAGAAAAATGTTACTAAAACAAGCTCAAAAAGCAGATTTAAAGCTTCAAGACATTTATGAAAAATCCCGTCAGTGATTTTATGGAAACGTTGACACAAATGAATTTAAAGCAAACGGTCTGTATGACAGCATCACATCACCAGCTGAATGTTAAATTATAATGTTTTAAAAGAACCTGTGCATTTATACTGAATAATGTGTGAACCCAGTGGCTTTGCACGTATTCATTTYTAACWACAAAATGGTCTTCTTTTGAGTATATATACTCATCTCCCTTGGTATTCTTTTTATTTGGCTGCCTTCCAAACTGGAACTGGATTTTTCACTGAATAATGATTTTTTTTACATTACAGATTAATAAAGTTAAATAGAAGAAAAAAGCTGTTTGAATTTATTTTAGAAACTATCAACTCACCCACCAACTAGAAGCTCAGTTCCAACCAAGCTGAGTGAAGCTGAAGATTCAACATTAACTGCAGGTCAATAACTGGTCAGTCATGAGCATCTTCTTCACAAGAATGAAGCCCAACATTTTTAAAAACCTGCATCTGCAGCATGTTGATGGACAGACACATGTCTCCCCAAATGAGGAAGGTGTGGGGTGTCATTTGTAAAGTTACTCAGTCAAAAATTACCACCAATATTTGTGTTTTATTTAGTCTTTTATAAGAAAAAAAGATC
>NW_013954131.1:0-904 GCF_001266775.1 Austrofundulus limnaeus
AAAAAAACCTTTAAAAAGTTAATTTTGTACAATAGGTCCCCTTTAAGACCTTTCAAAATATGTACTGTTATTTCAAATTTACTTCTCCATAGAAATACAGAGATGCACTAGTTTTATTGTATAAAAGTTACAGAACAGTAAATTCAGAGCATAATACTTTAATTTACAAACAGCTAAAATGACGCAAAGTCTGTGGAAGTAGACTGAAAAATTGYACTGATGAAACATTAAATGGAAAAACTGAATCTGAGGTGTTTCAGGAGGTCAGAGACTTCTAATGACCTCCATGATTCAGAATCTCCACTTCTTCTTTTAGTCCTCGACTTTTTCTTTCCTCCTGATCCCTCACCTCTGCTCATGATTACACTGAGCGTCGAGGTCAGCGGTCAGCCCTGCGGTTTGACTGTGGTCATGATGCAAGAGTTTCATTTTAGCAGCTGGTGTTTGTTTCACAGCTGAAACTGGACGATGAATTCATGTGACTGCGTGGGACCGACAGGATCAGAGGTCAGTGATGTAATCGCAGCTAGGAATTTACAATCTGTTTGTTATGAAGGGCTGGGTTGGTTAGAACCCCAGGTGCACAACTGAAATGATCTTGGCAAAAAAAAAGGTGCAAAGGGCTTTATTAAAGAAAATCAAAAAGCTGACGTGGCAGCAAACAAGATACTRAGGTTTAGCTTGAGACAATGACATGAAGAGGAACAACACAACAGAGAACAAAGATCTGACAATGGCTGTGTCCAAAACGACAGGACGGGTCCTCCGAAGGCCGAATTTGTCGGCCACATACGTCACAGCGCCGCGACAAAGACCGTCCAAAACCGAAGCCTCCTCCGATGCGGCCGACAAATACGTCCTTCCTTTTCCCCGAATCGAAGGACAGGTCCGATGGATCCTTCCC
>NW_013954131.1:2269-3460 GCF_001266775.1 Austrofundulus limnaeus
AAGCTCGCGTGTGCACGTCTACGTGTACGAGCGCGAAATTTCACATGCACTATTTTCGCCGGTCGCTTAGCTGGAGGAGGGCAAGCGGTTGTTGCCTCACCGCACAGGCTCCATAGGAAATGAATGGAGAGCGAGCGACGTCGCCTCCCGTGTGTCGAGCCCTTAACTTCCTTCTCTCCTCAGAGTACTTAGGACAAATCAACAAAACATGTTTGTCTCTTCTTGAAAACAAAACTCGCAATTACCTGTTGGATGTTTTCCCATTTTAAATAGTGTTTAAACCTGTATGACCAAAACGTAACCTGGATATAATGTTTTCTTCTTTTCTACTTCTTCCTGTTCCCCTCATTTCACCAACTTTCCTTTGATAAAGCCATCTACCAGTTTTTTCTCCTTCCCACTGCTTCTGCCATCTTTCCTTCACCTTTTGTTTTATAACAGATTTAATTTCCTCTTTACTAAATGGAATCAGTATCTCAAAGCATCTGTTTTTTGAGGCTTGTTTTGCATATTTATCTGCCAACTCATTTCCTTTTATTCCTACATGAGATGGAAACCATGTAAAAATGACCATTAATCCCACTGACAAAGACCGAAGACAGCGAGCAGAATATAAAGGAGAAACTAATGAGCACAAACAGGAAACACCTGGGGGAGAAACATGAGGCTCAGGTGTGAGTGGGCGGGGCTGGAGCACAGGTAGACAGGAGGAAGAAAACAGATGACAAGACAGAAAACTAAAATACAACATTAACACAGACACAAATCATAACTCTGTTGCTTTAAACAGACAAATAAAACGTTCCTGCTCACTGACAGCAAAGTGACAAAACACATATTTGTTTTTAAAGTGAGATTAAATTCCTGTTGGAGGCAGGTAAAGTCATCAAATAATCAAGTTTAGTTTCCTAAAAAAGACAAAAAGAAAAAAACAACTTTCCCAAATCGTTTCATTTACTAACCTTGCTTTTAGGTAAAGTTAGACTGATGATGCTAACAAGCTAACAGGCTAACGGCAAGTTATTGTCCGGTTGTGTCGTTTTGTCTCCAACATGTTCTAAAAAGAACCACAAGATCTATAAAAGAAACAGAAATTCTATTTCTTAAGGGAAAAAAAGGAGCAAAAAGGATATAAAGTAAAAAATAATTACACAAAACATTTAAAAAGCAATTTTTTAAAAAGAAATATGC
>NW_013954131.1:8833-12787 GCF_001266775.1 Austrofundulus limnaeus
CTTTGTCAGCTTCAACCTTACAGACTGAAATGATCAGAAAGTATAAAATACAAAACTGAATTTAATATTCAGTTAATCAGTAACAAAATTTCTTCACATATATCCATCTATCCATCCATCCATCCATCAATCCATCTATCCAGGTGAAGAAATTTTGTAACTGATTAATTGAATATTAGATTCAGTTTTGTATTTTATACTTTCTGATCATTTCAGTCTGTAAGGTTGAAGCTGACAAAGAGTTGGTGTGTTATCATGTGTTCTTTCTCTTAGCCTAAACAAAACTGAGCGACGTTCTGACGTCTGACGTAAAAGGTAACACCTCTGGGGTGTAACCAGGAAGGGATAAACATTATAAGCTCAATTCATTATTATAGTAAAAGAAGTCAGTGTTTTGCAGAGTGTCTGCTCAGAGCAGAGCTCCCGTGTTTGTTTTGGTTTGGCCCAAGGTTGTACTCTRAGGCCTGTGCTGCTGAGAGCTGAATGAAGCTGATTGGAGTCAGAGGACTGAAATAAAGTTTTTAACAAGAAATCCAGCTGAATCCTGTTTATTCGGACATATCATATTAAAACACGTATTTCTTACACTGGTGTGAAGCAACCGAGGCAAAGTCAGAGTTCGGCTTAATTAATCCAATTTACCAGCAGCCACTAAACATTTAACTTCCTGTTTCTCTCCTCTGATACCTTAAAAAACACCACCTCTGCTCATTTCCTCCTCAAAGTCAAACATTTTTAGTGTTATTCCTGTTTGGGCAAATTTAATTTATGCTAAAGCTAATAAAAATGAAGGACGAAGAAGAGCTGAGTTTATCCTTTTAATTTAGCAGGAAAAGATGCAGCTGCATGAGTCAAAGCTGCAGACAGTTAATAAACAGCTTGCTGTATTTTCACTGCACATATTATATAAGAATGTCGTGCATCTAAAACACATTCACTTTTGCAGATGACACATTCAAGATGGCCGCTGCAGCCAAAAAAAACACAAAAATCATCAACCATCCTGAGCGGAGCTGAGCTGCGACAACATTCTTCTGTTTTATATTTTTTAAAATACCTTTCCTTTCTATTTAACCCAGTTTTTATTATACATTTTACTTTTCCCTTGTATTTATTCACAYTAACCTTCTGGGTCACGTGGGATCGTTTCTGAGAACTTCTAGAGAAGGCTGGAGGAAAACGCAGAGGAAACATCAGAAAAGTGCAGTTTTATGTTGGTTTCCTGCTGACTGTGAACCACAGTCTGTACAAGAAGTTTCCTCACACTCTCCGCTGACTCGGCACATTTTTCCTTCAGCTCAGAATGAAGTAGGACAGGTTGATGCTCCAGCCTTTCGTTATCTTTTGTTCAGCGGTTGTTTTTCGGACATCTAAATATGTTCAAACTAATGGAGGTGACGATAAAGACGTGTCACACGTTTGATTTAWTTTTACACGCTGTTATTTCTGTCACCACAGTCGTTGTATTTTTTTTTTTTTACAGACTCAGCTGACGTCCTCTGTGATTGGGAACTTCGTCAGAGACTTTTAGGAGAGAGGATAGTTTTCAAATGATTTTTTTCTTAAAAATCACAGGAAACAATTCAATATTTAGTTTGTTATCATATCAAACTAATTACTTCTTGTTTTCAGATTCTAATCAGGACAAAACTGTTTAAATTCTCCAGGATTGATGAGGGAGGCCATGGGAAAAAAAATGTAACAAGGACAAATCTGCTCAGTGTTTCCCACCTTTTCTGAGGAGCAGAAAGGGGCCGGGCAGTCTTTTACAGGAGCTTAGGGCTGGGCGAAATGGCCTAAAATCAATATATATTGATATATTTACCATTTTACTTTGATAACTGCACGATAACTCTTACCCCGGATTTACACTACATGTGTCTCCGCTCCACTCCGCTGCGCTGCGGTGCGACACACAGAGGAGGAGCGTGTGGAGGAAGGAGATCGCCAGAGATCGAACTCCAAACACAGCTGAAAACATTGATTATAAAAGCTTTTGATATCTATGTTGAAACCGTCTCGCTGTCGTCTTTTTTGAAATGTCTGATTTCAAAATAAAATCCACGTGTATCGTGTGTGTACACATATGCTTCATGCTGTTTCTTTCTGCTTCCCAAACAGAACGATACATTCTGACAGCATTTGCATTGAAATATATCCATACATTTATTAATATAGCTGCAATTTTGACATTATTCCGACAAATTATTCCGCCCAATAGCGTCTCATTTTGAAAATACGGATGTTGTGCTCATTCCTCTTCCTGTTGGTGCAACATAATCTTTAAAATTTGACTCTGGCGCAGCTCCGGTGTCCGGCAGAAATAGGATCGGATTTACTTTTGCCGGATCACCGTCCGCTCACCGTCGCCGTGCGCAGCCAGTGTAAATACTCTCATTGATTTTAATGGGTGTGTATTTGCTGCAGAGGTCAGACCGGAGCGGAGCCAGAACGCATGTAGTGTAAATTAGGGGTTACCACTACCACCACACAGAAGTACATGTTTAATATAGTCATAACACTATACACTGTGTCCATGTTCTTAGTCAAAGTACACAGTTTCTCTAATGAAGCATTATACAAACATTTTAACCTGAACCATTTGGACCAAAGGGGTTTGATTTTGAACAGTTTTTCTGTAGTTTAAATTTGTCATTTTAGTGTTTTTAATATATTTAATAAAAAACATTTTTGGCAAAACTTGAGTCAGATAGTCATACAAATATTTAACCATCTTCATAACTTTGCAGCACAAACACTTTATGCCCACACAGGACAGGACCTGCATGCTGACCAGTTTTTATCCTGCAGACTTTCTGCATCTGGCTTCACCAGCATCAGAAAGACCCGCCCTGCTCTGCTCTGATTGGATAAAGCTGTGGGGTTCGTTTGATTTGCTGAAAGCAGCGTCTGTTTAAACCTGTATCAGACTGGGCGGTTTTGACGAGACCGCAACAGAAAACTAGCAGGTTCTCCGACATGGGCAGAATGACGTCGGTCATGAAATTAGCATGTCATATCATTTATTTTCCCAGGCAAGTTTTTTTTTTTACCGGTTTTATTGCGAATGATATGATCTGGCCCAGCCCTACGGGAGTTAATTATTTTCTGCTTGATAACATTAAAGTTGTGCCTTTAGTAATGTCCACATCCAGGGGCTTCATCCTTTGAAGCAAGTAGGGGTCTCTGCAGTACATGTTGCTCTGTGGGCGGAGTTTGCCCTAACCATGATTGATGGAGGTTATGTTGTGGGCGGAGACTAATTTGCCCTAACCATGATTGGTGGAGGTTATGGTGTGGGCGGAGACTAGTTTGCTCTTACCGTGATTGATGGAGGTTGTGGTGTGGGCGGAGTTTACTCTTACTGTGATATGTGGAGGTTATCGTGTGGGCGGAGACTAGTTTGCCCTAATCATGATTGGTGGAGGTCGTGATATGGACGGAGTTTGCCCTAACTATGATTGGCGGAGGTTATGGTGTGGGCGGAGACTAGTTTGATCTTGCCGTGATTGATGGAGGTTGTGTTGTGGGTGGAGACTAATTTGCCCTAACCATGATTGGTGGAGGTTATGGTGTGGGCGGAGACTAGTTTGCTCTTACCGTGATTGATGGAGGTTATGGTGTGGGCGGAGACTAGTTTGCCGTAATCATGATTGGTGGAGGTCGTGATATGGGCGGAGTTTGCCTTAACTATGATTGGCGCAGGTTATGGTGTGGGCAGAGACTTGTTTGCTCTTACCGTGATAGGTGGAGGTTGTAATGTAGGCAGAGTTTGCCCTAACTGTGATTGGTTGTATTGACTTGTCTTGAGCAGCAACTTAAAAGGAAGTAATAATAATAGTAAAACAGTATGATTTATTGCCTGTCTTTGTACAGTTTAAAACAGAACAATGACTCAAATAAAAATTATTGTGAACATGTAAACATTTTATTGACTTCAAATTTTGTGCAGCA
>NW_013954131.1:15507-16549 GCF_001266775.1 Austrofundulus limnaeus
CTAGACAGTTTATCAGCTAAAAAAAGTTAATTTTGGGGTAAGTTACTCTTTAAACTCACTCTATCTAGGAGGCACAGTTTATATGATAGTATTTAGTTTTTACAATAACAAGCTGGAATGAAAACAAGCAAAAATAAAATAAAAGTAACAACTTTCTACTTCTTGTCTTTTCTAAAAATGTAAGGAGTAAAAGTAAAAAGTATGCTGAAAAATAATTACTCAAGTAAAGTACAGATACCCAAAAATTCTACTACAGTAACAAAGTTTTTGTACTTAGTTACTTTACAGCTCTGCATACAGTAAATCCAGACTGAGCTAAAGTTTGTTGTGGTAGTAGCTGAGAGTCATTCACAAAATAAACTATTTATTGTACGACACTGTGCTTTTTTCAAGGTTTGACCAATTAAAAAACAAATTTTCAAAAGATAATCTCTGTTATTATGAAGCTTTGTGCAGAAACACTTCTGGGTTCAACGAGCACAAGTTAATGTTTGACTTTAGACTCAAAGTGTAAAAACAAAGTTTGACGAAGAGAAACTCTTCGGCTGTTTTCTCAGATTGTTTGGTGACGCTGCCAGCTGACCCGCTCATTCATTATTAATTCCCTGAAACCCAATCCTGCACCGAGCCTCTGCCCTCCATTCCTCTCTCTCTGCGCCGCCGACGCCACTGTTTGTGTTTGTGAGCCCGTTGCCACGGCAGCTTCTCGTCCCATCATGCAACGCAGGCGGACAGGAAGTGATACAGAAAACAGAGCGGGGAGAGAAGAGAAACTACCCTCTGAGCCTCGATCCGGTCCGAAAAGTTTCTGCCTTTTTCTGTTATGAATCAAACTTTTTTACTTTGTGGGTTAGCGTTGAGGAGAAAAATGCTAATTAAAAACTCAAATAGTAGCTACAACATAAAAACAGCATAAAACATGAACATAGAGCTGCAGCAGATTTTAAAGATAACGTTTTTGAATCAGAGATCTCTGTATTTGTACAGAACTTTTTTGTAAATAAAGCTATATATTTTCAAAAGTTACAGATATAAATAGGTG
>NW_013954131.1:18702-21227 GCF_001266775.1 Austrofundulus limnaeus
GCTGTAGGTTCATGTTTGTTTCGCGTTTTTTTTATGACGAAAAAATAATATTTAAAGACACGTCCATACAAATGATAAAAGTATTAGAATTACAATCGCTAATTTATTTTTATTTTTGTATCACCATATTTTTATTTAAAATGTATTCTTTCCTCTCCTTTCGCCCTCCATTACTAGCATAAAAAAAACTCCGGTCGGGCCGCAATGCATTATGGGATACGCTGGGCCGGTAAGGATCCATCAGACCTGTCCTTCGATTCGGGCCAAAGGAAGGACGTATTTGTCGGCYRCATCGGAGGAGTCTTCGGTTTTGGACGTCCTTCGTCGCGGCGCTGTGACGTATGCGGCCGACAAATTCGGCCTTCGGAGGACCCAGCCTGCCGTTTTGGACACTGCCCCTGTGTTCATGTGCAATGCATCAAAATGGCCGTCTAGGCCCTCCTCTTTCGATTGACACCTCATTTGACCAACTGGGTTCAAGTATCGGCTGTCCAGAGCCAATAATATATGAGAAGTCACCAACTTCCGGTTTCCGTCATCCTGGGCTTGATTGACTGTAGAATCGTCCAGTCAGCTCCGAGCTTCGTTCTGATGACACAGCTGTGTAGCCAATCACCGTACCTTTCATTTGGTGTATATTTATTGAGGGGATGGGAACTTTGTTTAGTGACGGAAGAGGTAAACACGAATGAGGTCGCCATATTTAGACAGTCTGCTATCCTAACGAAGGAAGCTAACGCTCACGAGAAATCTTTTTTCCCATCGTTTTTTGGCCAGTTAGCTGATTAAACCTGCTGATAAGATGAAAATATATTTATTAAGTATTCCGAGTGCTTCAAGACATGGAAGAGTGATTTCTGTGGCCAGGAGAAGTGTTTTGTTTGGATAAAAGCACTTCCGGTCGGCCATTTTGAGTCGCAAATTTYGTCATATGAGGACAAATATGCAACAAATGTGAGTGAAAAACAAATATTTTTTCTCTGCTGGTGAATTTTATAAGCTGTGTGAAATGTTAATGCTTTGAAAGAAATAAGGATATATTTGTTTATTCTTGTTTTGGCTGTTTATTGGTGGAAATTTGGCTGAATGGACTCCAGTTAGTATAAATATTTCTGAATATTAATATATATCTTTTAATTTAATCATGCTGTGAGTAAATATGGATGGTAGAATTTGTTTTGTGGGAGTTTTATCTTTAATTTGAGCCCAGAGTGAAGTCCCTGTGTTGAAGCATTTAGAAATTAGTGTTTTAGACAAAGTGTACAGTCTGGACATAATTGCACAAGTGTACAAATATGCAAATGRGACATGCTGGATTTTACATGTCTCTAATATTCATATTTTATGCTACTGTTACCAAATTTGAACTGCTAATAGTTGAGAATTAATATGTTAGTCCAGTAAAAATTTTTTTATTGATATCTAATTCCCTTCATGTTCTGTGATACTTTATTAATAAAAAAATAAAAATTTAGGGAGAAAAATATCTTGATTTTTGTGTATTATACTTCAATATACTAAATACTAGTTACAGCTACAAAGAATACGACTGCTGAAGTTAAAAATTCAGATTATTAGCTTTAAAAAGAGACCAAGCTTGTGAATTTACTCTAAAGTGTTCAGTTTGTGTCTGSTTTTTAAGGCGTTTTATGGTATTTTATGCCCGAAGGTTAACACAATTGTACAAAACATTTTTTTTTCAAGATTTGATCAGAAAACATCAACAGCTCTGTCATTTCTCAACATAMGAGGATTATCATTTCCCTGGAAGGCGTGATGTGCGTTCTTTAAAACAATTAGTTATGAAAAGCATAAAGAAGTGCACATGTAGGATGAAACGTGATGAAATGCAGCTTGACTCTCAGGAATTAATATACAAGAAAATAATGAAGAGATAATGAAATGAGTCTGACTGTAAGAGGAACTAAAGAAGGAAACGTACACTGTGTTGTGGCACTGGTTTGGAACGGGACGAGTCTCAGGATTCCCAGGATTCCCAGGATTCCCAGGATTCCCGTGCCCCTTCCGAGGCCTCGTTTAGTCTTTTCTCTGTCGGAAGCGGCGACACGTCGTCATCATCAGTGCTGCTAAAATAAGACGTGTGTAAACTGGGTTGTTTGGCCTCGGCAGAGACACACACACTCACGGCCCGGTTAAAGCCTGACGTTAAAACGCTGCTCAGCTGTATTTGTCTCATCAAAGCACAGATGTAAGTAGATCTCATGTTACAGTTTCAGTACAAACGGGGAGGAGGTTTGATCCAGGGACTGCCCCAGTGTTTAAATCAGGGCTGGAATGTGGTTTTAAAGGGATCCCTGATTAGTTGTAACATTAGACTTTATGTGATAAACATATATTTTAAATGTAAAATAAAGACTGTAAAAATACTGTAGACTGTTTAGTTTTGTAAATTTTTAAACATATATTTTAACACGTACGGGGCCATTTTATTTACACACAAAGCATTCTGGGTAAATGATGACGTGGATAGGTCCTCGGTGCGAGGCTGCTAGCGAGCTATATCC
>NW_013954131.1:21933-24983 GCF_001266775.1 Austrofundulus limnaeus
CCTCGCACCGAGGACCTATCCACGTCATCATTTACCCAGAATGCTTTGTGTTTAAATAAAATGGCTCTGTCCATGTAATATATTTTTTAACTTTTCATTTAAAAATGATAAAAACTGAACATCCTACAGTATTTTTACAGTCTTTATTTTACAGTTAAAACATATGTTGATCAAATAAAGTCTAATGTTACAACTAATCGGGGATCCCTTTTAGCCTTAAATAAATTACATTTAGATTACACATTAACTACTGAAATTATATTTTCTGTTCAAATCCTGTGTCAAGGCCGAGCGCTGAATGACTACAAAATTTAAAAACTGAAAGAAGGAAAACTTAAGCTAAAAGTTAAAGTAGCGGATGGCTAGCAAAATGGCACTTGCTAGCTAAAACCTAAAAGAAGCAAAACGCTAGTTAAAAGAAGTGACAGCTAAAAGTAAGAGGAACAGAACATTTCCACATAGCAGACAGGTGTGGGCCAGATCAGGTGTCAAACCGGCACCGCTGCATGTTGAGTGGTTTGTCAACTGGACGGGGGCCAGGTCTGGCAATGTTTTTAAGATGGCATGTGACAGCTGGCCTGGTTGTAGTTTGGTTTAAGTGCTGCTGGCTCATGCATGGACCACCTTTGGCAAAGCAAATCTGGACCCCTAAAGGGCCGTCCTTCTTTGCAGTATCTTTGCATTGTGTGGGCCAGAACTGGGCCAAACAAAGTTTGCTATGTGAGTTAACATAAAGAAGCAAAATGCTAATTAAAAGCTCAAAGCAGCTAAAATCTAAAATAAACAAAAAGACAAAACTAAGAGAAGCAGAGCATTAACATTAAGCAGACAGGTGTGGGCCAGATCTGGTGTCAAGCTGGCTAACTGCTGGAATGGTAGGTGGTTTGTCAACCTGATGTGGGACAGGTGATATCTGACAATGATGGCAATGTTTTTAAGAAGTCAGGTTTATGTGGTGCTGGTCCATGCATGGACCATCTCTGGGCCACCAAAGGACCATTTCTTTTGCTGTATCTGGACCGACTATTGGTGCTTTGTGTGGGCCAGATTTCGCCTTGTGGGTTGGCATTAAGAAGCAAACCTAAAGCTAAAAAATAAAAGTACCAGCTAAAATTAAAAGTAGCAACAGGCTAGCAAAATGAAAAATACTAGCTAAAATGTAAAAGAAACAAAATGCTAAAACTGAGAACATTCCCACATGGCAGACAGATATGGACCAGATCTGGTGTCGAGCTGGCTGAATGTTAAGTGGTTTGTTAACCGGATGTGGGCCAGGTCCGGAAATGCAGTTTTTAAGATGGCATGCCACAACTGACCAAGTTCTGGTTTGTTTTATGTAGTGCTGGCCCATGCATGGACCACTTCTGGGCCACCAAAGGGCCATCATTCTTTGCTGTATCTGGGCCAACTGTTTTCATGATAAGTGGTTTGTCAACCAGATGTGGGCCAGGTCTGGCAAAGATGGCACGGTTTTTAAGATGGAATGCCACAGCTGGCCCAGTTACGGTTTGGTTTATGTGGTGCTGGTCCATGCATGGACTACATCGGGGCTCAGGATTAGTGGTTTGTCAACCAGATGTGGGCCAGGTCTGGCAACGATGGCACAGTTTTTAAGATGGAATGCCACAAATGGCCCAGTTATGGTTTGGTTTATGTGGTGCTGGCATCGGGGCCACCAAAGGGCCATCATTCTTTGCTGTATCTGGGCCAAATGTTTTCATGATAAGTGGTTTGTCAACCAGATGTGGGCCAGGTCTGGCAATGATGGCACAGTTTTTAAGATGGAATGCCACAACTGGCCCAGTTATGGTTTGGTTTATGTGGTGCTGGACCATGCATGGACCACATCGGGGCCACCTAAGTGCCATTATTCTTTGCCGTATCTGGGCCAGAACTGGGCCGTACTAATTTTGCTTTGTGGGTTAGCATTGAGGAGCAAAATGCTAATTAAAAACATCAAAGCAGCAGAATAGTAGCTTCAACATAAAACAGCATAAAACATGAACATAAAGCTGCAGCAGATTTTAAAGAAAACATTTTTGAATCAGTTAAAGAGATCTATGTGTTTGTATAGGACTTTTTTGTAAATAAAGCTAAAAATTTTGAAAGATTACAGATATAAATAGGGATAAAAGCTACAAAAGATTGGTGGGATGGGTTAAAGGTTTCAATAAATGAATGACTAAAAATAAAAGTACAAAGTGTGCAGAAGTAATTAACTTACAAATACGTCTATGAAAATGCACCTGACTCAGCATTAATTATTTTTGTTAGAGTGCATCTGTGGTTTGATGGGACCTGAGCTGCTGCTTTGAATAAAATCAAAGAGGAATCACTTCTCTTCCCTGCGCATCCGTTCCTTTGTTCAAGTTAAAGTTTAACTTCAGTCAACCTTTTTATTCCTGTTGAAGTGAAGCCTAACGGCTTCCTGATTCTTGTTTTTGTTCTCAGCTCACAGGGCCCTGTTTCTCAGTACGGATGACTCAGCRTGTCAGACACTGTTGTTGTTGGGGKTTTTTTTCATGGTGGTAGGTTTTGTAGATTCCCACCTTCCTCCTTCCCTCTACAGGAGGAAACATGTGACCTGCTGAATGCAATCTGACAGCTGGTTTCATCAGATATCTGATGAAAACCCGAGTCATTCCTGGTCATCGAGACACATTTCTGCACTGTCACTGTGTTTCATCACGAGGTGGTTGTCACTTCACACCTTATTAAATCTCAGTCACCTGGTGCTGTCAGTCAACTTGTTTTCAGTTAAATAGATCAACAATCGGATTTGTGTTTTTGGCCTTTCATTCAGTATGAGATCTATTTTTTGGTCATTTTTGCTTTTTAACTTTGGTCACCTGTATTTTTTCATTATGTACTTTTGAACTAACCTGTCTAACTAACCTGATACATATGACACCAAGTTTACAATAAAATGTTAAAAAATGTCACAAACACATTTTCATTATTTAGCTCATTTTCTGGTTGTAAAATCCTAATTGAAAAAATTCCACTAATATTTCATTATTTAGCTTACTGTTCTTATATAAACATATAAC